>NW_026992449.1:0-77780 GCF_028769735.1 Zonotrichia leucophrys gambelii | reverse complement strand
GGGTCCCTGTGTGCCACTGGCACCTGGGGCCTCAGCCACCTCCTCTCTCCACAGGAGCGCCTCTGCAGCTTCACAAGACCGGCCAAATAACTCAGCCAGGGAGAACTGGACCTGTCATCTCTCATTTCCGTGCCAGTGTCTGTTGTCCCTGCCATGGCTGCAATACCAGTTTGTTGCTGGGGTCATGTTGTTGCCACCATCACCCAAAACAGGACCCTCTGTCTCCAGTGGGGCTGGCTCTGCTCTACAGCCAGGCCAGGATGTGCAGCCCTCCAGACAGGGAAGGGCCTGAGTACAGCAACGTCTTTGGGCTTCAGCTCATGTGTCTGTGAGCTACCACCAGCACAGGCTGAGCTGCTTGTCTGGGCACAGCCATGGGTGGGGCAGGCAGTGGCCGAGCATGGGGTTCCTGAGACACCATATTTTTGCGTAGTTCTTCATTTTAATAATTAGAAACTTTTAGAAATAGGTAGGGTTTATTTATTTTCTAATAAAGAAATCATCAAAATTTGCCCCCTTTTTCCGTAGTTGGTAAGGATTTTTCAAAGTAGTTTTAGAATTCAGAATAACTTTGAACATTTTTACACTTCTAGAATCAACTGGACCTGTCATCTTGCATCTCCGTGCCAGTGTCCATCGTCCCTTCCCCACAGCTGCATTACCAGCTTGTTGCTGGGGACATGCTGTTGCCTTCACCACCCAAAAGAGGACCCTCTGTCCCCAAAGGTGCTGGCCCTGGTGTCCAGCCAGGCCAGGAGGTGCAGCCCTCCTACCAGGGAAGGGCCTGAGTCCACCAACATCTTTGGCCTTCAGCTCAGGTGTCTGTGTGCTACCACCAGTGCTGACGGAGCTGCTTGTCTGGGCACAGCCAGGGCTGGGCAGACAGCAGCTGGGCACGGGGCTCCTGAGAAAAAGTGACCCCATTTTGTCTTCATTTTACATTTTTTACGTAGCAGAAATTGTTCAAAATATTCAGAAACAGTTTTTGTTGAAAAAAAATCCCCATATATTTATTCCCTTTTCCCACAGGAGTTCAGGATTTGTCAAAGTAGTTGTAGAATTCTGAAAAATGTAGAACACTTTAATACTAGCAGAATAAAAAATAAAACTGCATTTAATTGGCAATCTTTACTATAAGGAGAACTAAGTCATCACAAGGCACCCAGCATACTGGAGAGGCTCTTCTCCCACTGGACATTCTTACCGAGTGACAACAACCAACCTAAAACCTTTTCCCTGATATTTTCTGGGATTTCTGAGAAGCTCACAGCTCAGTCTTCAGAGGCAAACTTTGAGCACAGTGGAAATCTCCTGCTGTGCAGGAAGGTCTCTGTGTGCCAGGTGCAACTGGGAGCTCAGCAACCTCCTGTCTCAACAGGCGTCCGTCTGCAGCTTCACAGGAGCGGTCAAACGCCTCACTCTGGGATACCTGTACCAGACATTCCACATCGCCATGTATTGGAATATGTATCCCAATATAACCAGTTAGATGGTGCCTAGGCCAGTTCTGACCTTCGCTGCTTGGCCAGAGGCAGCACTGTGGTGTTTAACCCCAGAGGTACCTTGGCTGGCGGCAAAGTGCAGCGGGGCACAAGACAGGACTCCGTTCTCCTCAGGAGAGAGCTTCTGGCGATGGTGGAGAGAAAGGGAATGGATTCTGCTAGAAGGTAGCCAGATGTTTATTCCATGAGTACAGATACGTCTGCACTGGGCCACTGCTGGTAACAGAATAAAAGCCGCGTGGTCTCATTCACATTTTATAAGCTCGGGGACAGGGGAAGGGGAGGGGACAGGTGAGTTACCAACCAGGTGAAGGGGGCAGGGTCTCAAGGGAGGATGACACTTAGACAGGCCAATGACCCCCAGGCCTGAGGAGCATCCTTTGAAATCGACGAATCACACGACGCCTTGCTGGTATGTTAGCCTGATTGACAGGGCACACTCAGCAAGGGGTGAGGGGGAAGGGAGAAGGGATAGGTACACATGGGAAGGGCCCCGGACGTTTAAAACCGGACATTGCAACACACCACAACAGCCATGCCCATGCCCGATGCCCCTGCCACAGATGCTTTACCAGCTTGTTGCTGTGCAGGTGCTGCCACCACCCAAACAAGGTCCTCTCCCCCTGAAGGCACTGGCCCTGATCTGTGGCCCCTACTGAAGGTGGGCAGAGCTTGGCCCAGCATTTCTGTTGCAATAAAGAGATGGAGCTGTCACCCCAGTGTCCGGGTGGCAGCAGCAGCAGCAAAGCCCACCTGGCAGCTGCACTGGCTCAGCTCCATGGCCAGGAGCAGCCGTGGATGCCCACGGTGTGGGCAGGCAGGAGCCAGGCAGGGGCTGCTGTGACCAGTGGCGGGGTCCCGAGGGCTGGGGGAGCTCATGCTGAGCATCCCTGGACTGAGGGCACATTTCCTTCCCTGGCGTCATCTGGGCCTGGACCTCCTCCAGTGCCAAGGCCAGGAAAACAGGGAAGCCATCAAGAGCATCTCCATGGACACAGTCTGACCCACAATGTCAGCAGGTGACAAATAAGGTTTGGCTGAGCAATGGACCTGGGATACACAAAAACAATCAAGGCAGTCCATTTGTACAGATGCGGGCACACTCTGCGGGTACAGCTGAGGCCATGAGGTCACAGCAGGCTCAGGGGTCACAGCAGGCTGAGGTCACAGTTGGCTCTGAGGTCACAGAGGTGCCAGACCCCGTGGTTGCACAGCAGCACAAGGAGCGAGCAGTCAGTGCTTGAGCACAACTGTTGCGGCAGCAGCAGCGGCGGTGGCAGCAGTGGTGCTGACATTGGGACAGCACTGTCAGGACAGCGGTGGCAGCAAGAGCTGCGGGACTGGCAGAGGGCAAGGCACCATGGCCCTTGCTCTGCGCCTCTTCCTCCTGCTCCTCCTGGCCGTGGCCCTGCCTGCCAGGGCTGCCCAGGCTGCTCCGCTGCAAGGGTGGCGAGCACATGAGCCAGCAGCCTGGCTCCCCTTTCCCGGACAGCGCTCCCTGCTCCCCGGGAAGCGCTGGGGATGGTTTTCCCCAGGCCTTTAGGGAGGGTTTCCTCTGGGGGAGGGAGAGAGCCCCCAGGGCCCTGGGTAGCCCAAGATTCCTATCCAGGGATGTGTCACAGGGCCTGCAAAGAGGGTGCAGAGTGACCAGGAGCCAGCCCAGAGCTCCCCAGGCCCCTGTGCAGCTTTGGTCTTGTCCATTCACACATGGCTCCCGTAGCCTTAACCAACCCCCCTGCAGTGCCCTGTTCCCAAAGGCAGAAGGGGATCCCAGCACACAAAGGAAATGGTTCAGGTCTTTGCTCCATTCTAGATTTGGATCACGCCTTGGAAGATTTGGAAGTCCAGGTGAATGACACCTTGAATGTCTTGGCGAATGCCAGAGGCAAGTTCTGAATTTCCCTTTTTACTGGCAAAATAATCAGTGTCCATGTGGCAAGAGCTCAGCCATCGGCCATTTTCGTTAACGTTAAATCAGGGCTGAAGAATTCTGTAAACCTTGCCCTGCTCCTTTCTGGAGCACTGAGGGATCCCACAGGATGGCTGTCAGTGGGAGGAAGGAGCATTTAGCTGTCCATCCTCCTCCCATGTGCAATGCCACTGTGTCCTTCCGTGTTCTCTGTGCAGTCCCAGAGAAGAGTAGAACGGGCAGGGGCCAGGCCCAGGGCTGTGCCCCAGGGCTGAGCCTTGCCTGCAGCCCGAGGATCTGCTACACTGCCACAGGTGATGTTCTGTCCTGCCGTTCTTTGCAGCTGAACCTGTTGATGAAGGTGATCTGGCTTCCCAAACCACATCCACGACTGAGCCGCTGGGAGATGGTGAGGGTAGGTCAAGGCCTGTCCCCTGGGAGAGCTGCCACCTCAGAGCCCTATGCCCGGCCAGGGGGGCATCGCTGCAGGTGCCAGAACAGAGCCATGCACGTGTGTACCCTCGCCCTTCACGAACCTCTTACAACTTCTGCTCAGCACTGGCAGATGTTTGGAGGAGGGTGGGCCCTGGCCCAGCTGAAAAAGCCCAGATGATTTGTTGATTTTACCCGATTTTGAATAAGCATGACGTCCTGAACATGCCGTCAAAGTAATGGGGAATCGTTCCGTCTGTTAAGGTGTACTTTTTGTTTCTCAAGTCATGGGCCAAAAGGCAGGACAGAAGGAGGTGTTTCCACACCTTCCTTTGCACAGCCCTGCCGCAGCTAAAGCTGAGGGTGCCTTTGGAGCTTGTTCACAGCCCCGGGGAAAGGTGACTCAAGCACCAACGTCCCTCCAGCTGCAGCTGCTCCAGGGCTGGCCCTGAGTGCCCAGAGGCCCAAGGCACAGGAGCAGCCCCGAGCGGGACCCCTGCCGCGAGCCCAGGGCCAGAGCCAGCCTTGGCTCCTGGCTGAGCAGGGCCTGCACTGGGTCCGGCCAGGGCCTGACTCTGTGCCCTGGGGCTGGGGGAGCTGTCACGGGGCAGGGAGGGCCAGGGCTGGCAGTGGCTGCCCAGGGATGGGTTTGGCCCCTGTCCCTCCAAGCAGGGACTGCTCAAGCAGCTGCGCCGCCCCCGGGCTCTCCTCCTGGCCTGCTGGGCGTTTGTTGGGTGGCACAGCCTGCAGGTGCCTGCAGGCCGCGGCTCTGGGGGAAACGGAGAACGTCCTGTCTGCATCCACCGTGCTGCCAGCTCAGCAGTGCAGCACAGCATGGGCTGACACTCCCCATTGCTCCCACAGGTGCAGCTGGAACCACAGCACATGTTCCTGATGCCCAGAAGGGCCCTGGAGGGGGTTTCTGTCAGGGAACTGGCTTCTGGCTAGGTTTACTGGCAGGCCTGCTTGTCTTGGAGCTGATCTTCATCTTATGCTGTCTCCAAATTTGGACTTGCTGGAACAGTAAAGGGTGAGTGTTTAGTTCACCTTTCCCTCAAACAGCTTCTTTTGAAAGTTTACTTCAGACAGGAAACATTCCCAGTGAGGCTGCAGTGTAGGTGTGGCCAGTCCATGATTGTCCAAAGAACTCTGCTGAGGGTTCTGCTGCTGCCCAGAGCTTTCATTGTCCTCCTCATTGCTGGGCCTTGTCCTGGGGGGCCCGCTGGGGCTGCAGCCAGTGCTGGCTCCCACTGAGGCTGCCTGGCCAAGAGCAGCCCCAGGGGCACAGGGCAGAGGCAAAGCACGGTGGGGAGGAGAAAGAGCAGGGACGAGATTGCCCTTGAAAGGCAGAGGCGCTCTGGGGGCCACTCCTGGCCAGGGAGCCTGCCCAGAGCCGTGCCCTGCTGGCCGGGGCCTTGACGGACAGCTGTGCAGCTGGGCCAGGCTGTGCCAGCAGCTCCAGCCGTGCTGGGGAGCCTTGCCAGCTCTGGGCCCTGCTGTGCAGGAGGCTCCCTGTGTGCCACTGGCTGCTGGGGCCTCAGCCATCTCCTCTCTTCACAGGAGCTCCCGTGCATCTCTAGAAGAGGAGCCTAACAACTCAGGTAAAATGCTCTCAACCTGTTATCCGAATTTTGCATGTGTGCCCCTCTCTGCCCTGCCATGGCTCCAGCACCGTCATGAACCCTTCCCAAAACCCACCTCTCCCAAACGAGACCCTCTGCCCCTGAGCCCCCTGGTCCTGTTCCCCAGCCAGGATTGAAGTTGGCCAGCCCCTGTCTGCCAGGGCAGGGCTTGGCCTGCATTTGATGTTTCAATAAAGAAATGGAATTGTCACAGCTCTGTCCAGGTGGTAGCAGGATCAAAGCCCACCCAGCACCAGCACAGGCCGAGTTACATGGCCAGGAGCAGCCAAGGATGCCCACGGTGTGGGCAGGCAGGAGCCAGGCAGGCGCTGCTGTGACCAGCGACGGGGCCCCGAGGGCTGGGGGAGCCCATGCTGAGCGTCCCTGGGCTGAGGGCGCATTTCCTTCCCCGGCATCATCTGGGCCTGGGCCCCATGAGGCAGGCATGGATATTTTGGGGTCCCTGCTGAGGGGTGCAGGGATCTCCCATGAATTACAAAGGAGTACTGATAGCCTCGCCTAAGGTGTGCAGGGATGCCTCATGAGGTGTGCAGCGAGGTTACATTTGAGGGGGATTTTTACTCTTCTCAGCACAGCAAAGGGTCACTTGGCCGAGGTTTTGCAAAGCTGGGAGAAAGCCTCTTGCAAAGCCTTGGGCCCGGTGTGCGGCACAGCGGGCGGGCAGGGCCCATTCTCTGGGGCCAGGCCGGGCTGCTCAGGCCGAGTGGGGCCGGGCCAGGCTCGGGCCCTGGCAGGGAAGGGCCGTGGCCCTGGGCTCTGATGAGGCTGCTGAGCTCCGCCCTGGCCCTGTGCTGCAGCCCAACACATTTACAGCCGGGGCCGTGCCCTGGCCCACAGGAGGCACCCGGGGCTGCAACTGAGGCGGCGCCTTCTCCCACTCAAGGGGGCTGGCTGTGTTCCTTTGGAGGATCCAGAGCCTTGTACCTCGGCCTGATGGTGCAAAGATCCCCCCAGCATCCCTGAGCTTGCAGAAATAAAGGCTTTGTGCTCTTTGGTATGTTTGCCCAATTATCCCATCATCAGAAAAACCAAACAATATTAGAGGGAGCAGCAATTTTAACTGAATAGTTTAGAAAATATATTAAATTGGATACACTTGAAATATTGACAATATAATTTGATTAAATATAAGGGATACTTTAGTTCCAATAATAGTGCATAAGCAAAAGATAACCTTGGGACACGAGGTGCAAGGTTCTTGGACCCTTGCCACCTCACGTACAAGCTTGCCAAGTGAAGATTCTCCCCTTCTATGCCATATGTCAATGGCATCTCCTCCCATTTTCGATTCATCACACTTCTACCCCCGCCCTCATCACCACCTTTACCACGCATGCTCCACCACTCATTTTGCTGGTCGCACCCCTTTTTGGGGGTCGTCTTTGGATGAAGGCTCTCTTCTTCTTTGATGTCTTTTAATTCACTTTTGGGTTACGCATGTGCACCAAGCTAGCATAATACAAGCCAAAATGAACATAATATTATACTTACACATCAAAGGAATAAATCTCTTGTAGCTGGCATTTTCCTGGGACCCAACGCAGGTTTCCCTTTCTTTCTGTTAATTTTTAGTAATCAGATCCCTGCTTGGTTTCATTTGCTAAAAATCCCAAAAAGTATCAGCTTTTGTTGTGTGCAGCTGTCTGACTTTCCCAGGAACATGGCAGAGGTGTAAAGAGGGAAAATGCCAGGAAATGATGAAATGAGCCTGATCTGTGTGTTCAGGAGCAGAAAAGGACCTGGGGCTACTTGTAACAGCCAAAATGAGGGATGTGGGACTCCAAGGGCTCTCCAAAATGCAGTTTATTGTACCAAAAATGCAGTTTATTCCATCCAAAATGCAATTTATTGTGTAAAAAATGCAATTTGTTCAGTTCAAGAGGTTACAGCAGTCCAGGATTGTGGGTGACAGAGCTGTGCCTACAGCTGTCAGCTACAGCTGCAGGTAGGCCTGGATACCCTTTGGTTTTGGTTACAATGCATTAGATACTTTTCTATGCTGAGCATTTTCATACCGCAAAACCAATCTATACCTTAACTTTTATCTATAGCCTATCACAACTACTATAATTACCATATTCATGTTACTATTCTCCAATCAGTAAAATTTTGGACATCACAGTTTAAGCTAGAAGATATTTTTCAGTTTTCTTGCAGTGGAAAATTCTGAGACCTTTTTTCTACTTGCAACATTTGCTGACTCGTTTGCCTGTGCTATCCTTCTGCTTGGTAAAAACATCTTGTCTGAGGTGGGTTTCAGCCATAAAAACCTCTTCTTACTAACACACATTTTGCCTCCTTGGTTATCCAGTAAGAGTGGCTCAGCAATTCTTTTCTTCTATATCAAAACATGCTTCCATCTCTATTCCTTCATCAGACTCTACATGCAAAAATCTTTCTGCCAAGCACACATATCTGTGAGACTTTCTTGTCAAACTTTCATCCTTCCCAGCAGGTACTGGTGACAGCAGGCTGGACATGAGCCAGAAGAGTGCCCTGGTGGCCAAGGAGGCCAATGGCTCCTGGCCTGGATCAGGAATGGTGAGGCCAGCAGGAGCAGGGAGGTCGTTCTGCCCCTGCCCTGGGCACTGCTGAGGGCACACCCTGAGTGCTGTGCCCAGCCCTGGCCCCTCAGTTTGGGAAGGACTTTGGGACACTGAGCACATCCAGAGGGGACAACGAGGCTGGAGAGGGGCTGGGAACACAAACCCTGTGAGGAACCCCTGAGGGAGCTGGGGGTGCTGAGCCTGGAGAAAAGGATGCTCAGGGCTGCCCTCATCACGCTGCACAGCTCCTGAAAGGTGCCTGTGCTCAGCTGGGGCTGGGCTCTTCTCAGGGTCTCTCGCTGCTCAGAGTGACCCTGAGATGCGTTAGAAAGTCTCTTTTCCCAGCCCGGTGCTCAAAGAATGAGGCAGAACTCTTCAGTTCTCAGGCTCAATGTTGTGGTGTGTTGCAATGTCCTGTTTTACCTTCTCCCTTCCCCCTCGCCCCTCGCTGAGTGTGCCCTGTCAATCAGGCTAACATACCAGCAAGGCGTCGTGTGATAGGTGTCCCTAGTCCCTTGAGACCCTGCCCCTTCACCTGGTTGGTGGCTCACCTGTCCCCTCCCCTTCCCCTGCCCTGAGCTTAAAATGTTAATGAGACCATGCGGCCTTATTCTGTTAGCAGCAGTGGCCCGGTGCAGACATCTCTGTACCCATGGAATAAACATCTGGCAACCTTCTAGCAGAATCCACTCCCTTTCTCTCCACCATCGCCAGAAGCTCTCTCTCCTGAGGTAAACGGAGTCCTGACAGCCTGGACTTGCCCCGCTGCACTCTCCAGCAGCCAAGGTATCTCTGGGGTAAAACACCGCAGTGCTGCCTTTGGCCCAGCAGCGAAGGTCAGAACTGGCCCAGGCACCATCTAACTGGTTATATTGGGATTCATATTCCAATATATTGGCGTCCCTGGGGGTGGGCAAAGTGACTTTGCAGCCCTAAAACGGACTCGCAGTTCCTCAGAGAAGTTTCTGCCAGCCGTGCATCCAGCTGAAAGGAGCCTGGCTTCAAGACTCCCAGCTAGAGACTTTGGGAATATTCCCAGAAAAAGTTTCGTGGACTGTTCGGCGCCTTCTGGAAAGCCCAGCTTCATTGTGGTGAGCAGATTTTCCAGAGGAAGAAAAGGGGAGCTTCTCTTACACCCAGAGAGAGGTCCTTTTCCGGTGGAGACCTGCCTGCCTAGACCCAGCCTACAGCTTCCATTTCACGTGAGTATCTCTGCTTTCGGTAGAGCAGAAGCTCAAAAACAGACTCTGCCGTGAGTTCTGTTCCTTTTTGCCTTTGCATTTTTGGCTGCGCAGCCCCACAGACAAGAATTCGTAGCGTTCTAGCTTTATTTTCTGCGCGTGTTTCACTGTCTTTTAAAATTCGCGCCGGAGCGGCCCCGGCTCAGTAGCGTGCTCAGACACGTGTTAGGAGATTCTCTTTCTCTTTGCGGGGGAGGGGGGGGCTCTCTTTTGAAGCCCTAAAGCAGATAGCCTTCCAGAAGTAATGAGTTAAAACATGGAATGAGAGGCATGTAAAGAAGGGCCTAGCACTAGAACACACGGAGAAAGCACAGCACTAGGAAAACAGAGCAATAAATTAGATAAAAGGTAGAGCATCATGACAGGGGAAGAGATAGGTATAGGAGAAACTAATAAGCTAAGCAGGTTTAGAGCCAGCAATGTCAAAACGACCCTAAGGGGTTTGCCAAGCCACGGGATCTAAGCCAAATACACCGGAAATTGACCAAATTAGGAAAAGAGTTCAAAAGTTTAAGAGGAAGACTCATCGGAAAGACCCCGTCTATGGTGAAGGCAACAGGAACGACCACCTGAAAATTCCCCAAAAGAGATGTCTCCACCTACGCTCCGCCCACGCTCCGCCTACACCACGCCCCATATGAATATGCATGATTATGTATCTGATCTGATGTAATCCTATACCCAAAATTGTATATAAGGCTTGCTTTTGCTATGTGAACTCAGAAATCCATTTTGTGATTTCTCCGACGCGTCGCTAATAAAAATACCTCCTGCTTAATTGACTTAAGCTGAGTCTGATTAGGCAGTCACTCTGCCTGTTTGGGGCAAAATTTGGCATCATTTTCTGGCGAGCCAGCAGGAGATATGGCACCAGACAGGAGATCCAAGCCTTAAGGGTCCTCTCCCGAGCCGGGTCTGGGGTCGGGGTCTTCTGGGCGCCTCTGACGGCTTTTCGTTGGGAGAAGCTCCTTCCCTGGACCGGTGCTCTCGGATGGACGCTGGCTGCATCTCCTGCTCAATTAAGAGGTATTTTAATTGCCTATTGGCTTTAAGAGGTATTTGAATTGTTTGTTGGTTTTGGGATAAAGCGCTTTGTTTGGAAAACGAGGGTCAGACGTGACTGCTCGCAGGGTAAGCCGGAGGGACGCCTCGGTAAAAATCCCTGATTTTACGGGTTAAAGTCCCGTAAATGCGGGTTAAAGTCCCGTAAATACGGTACGGGTTAAAGTCCCGTAAATGCGGGTTAAAGTCCCATAAATACGGGTTAAAGTCCCGTGAAAAGAGTACAAAAGGAAACGACTAGGTTATAGTAGAGAAGAGTTAAACTTGGTATCTTTGGTGTGTTTTGCTGTATGGGAGATTGCCTACTGTTCTTTGAGAACGGGAGAAAGATGTGTTAATTGGTGGTTTTATGTGTTTGTTTTATGTGTCCGTTGTAAAATCTTGTAGGGGACGCTTTTATTACTTTCTATGTAAACAGATTGGAAATGTATGTGCATGAACTTGGGAACCCGGTATTTCACGGTCTATCGGCGACCAAGGCCATAAGGTAGGAACCTTTCACTGTACGAGTGTGTGTGGAGTAAGTGAGACGCAGCATCGCTGCGAAACGAGAGCGGAGTCCCGATCCACATTTCCTGGACAAAGCGAATGGAAATTGTGTGAATGAAGTGTTAAGGTATATTGGCATATAGTACTTGTGGAAAAGAGCACGAATACCTAAAAGTGATGAATTTGTACAAGTTGTGGGAGCAACAGGCCAACCAGAAAAAGCTTACTTTTTGAAACCCATTAAATACAAAATTGGGAAACAAATGGGAATACTTCAGTTCCTGTATTTACCAAATTCGCCAAAGCCCTTATTGGGAAGAGACCTATTGGAAAACCTGGGAGCCATAATAAAGTTCAACAAGGACAAATTGGAATTTCAAGTAAACGATGAACAACTGATTACAGCCCTAAGCCTAACAATCAGTTGTGTGGAACCCAAACCTGAGAACCACAATTTCGAGCGAATCCTGAGCAAGACTTATCCATTGGTATGGGCTACGGATATACCTGGAAAATCAAAACGAGCGACACCGATTGTTGTCGAACTTAAGGTCGGGGCAAGACTGGTGGTAAGAAAACAATACCCTCTGAGGATAGAAGACAGAAAGGGAATTGAGCCCATAATCAAAAGGTTTTTAGAACTGGGGTTATTGGTAGAATGTGAATCGGATTTTAATACACCGATCTTGCCAGTAGAGAAACCTAATAGAACGTATAGGCTCGTTCAGGATCTGAGGGCAGTAAACGAAATAACCAAGACATTACACCCGGTGGTTGCTAATCCATATACGCTTTTAACTAGGCTAAAGGATAGCCTGGCCTGGTTCACCGTATTAGATTTGAAAGACGCATTCTTCTGCCTTCCCTTAGCCCCCGAGAGTCAAAGGATTTTTGCCTTTGAGTGGGAATCAGTAGATAGGAGGAGAAAGACCCAACTTACCTGGACACGGTTGCCCCAAGGCTAGTCTAACTCGCCCACGATCTTTGGGAATCAGTTAGCCAAAGAATTAGAACAATGGGAAGGGCCGCCGGGAGATGGCGCTCTCCTGCAGTACGTAGACGACCTCCTAATAGCGACAGTGACAGAGGAAGAATGCATTGAATGGACTATTTCCTTGTTGAATTTCCTGAGTTTAAGTGGATATCGAGTCTCTCAACAGAAAGCACAACTGGTGCAAAAGGAAGTGGTGTACCTGAGATAAATCTCCAGAGGACAGCGATCCCTGGGAGCAGCCAGGAAAGAGGCCATCTGCCAGATGCCCAAACCAGAGACGGTGAGAGACCTGCGCGCCTTTCTGGAGATGACAGGTTGGTGTCGGCTATGGATCTACCAGTATGGGATACTCGCTAAACCATTGTAAACCAATAATGTCCTAGTTTGGACTCCCGAGGCAGAAGGGGCCTTTAAGAGGCTGAAGCGGGAGCTGATGAGAGCACCAGCCTTAGGTCTCCCAGATGTGTCAAAACCATTCTGGCTATTTTCCCATGAGCGGCAAGGGATGGCCCTAGGAGTACTAGCACAGCAGTTGGGACCACACAAGAGAGCTGTGGCCTACTTCTCCAAGCGATTGGATGAAGTAAGTAAAGGATGGCCAGGCTGTCTGAGGGCAGTGGCCGCAGTGATAATTAACATAGAAGAGGCCAGGAAGTTTACGCTGGGCCAAAAAGTGACTGTGTTAGTATCCCACACTGTGTCAGCTGTGCTGGAACAGAAAGGCAACCATTGGTTGTCGCCTTCCAGATTTTTAAAGTACCAGGCCATCCTGGCTGAATCAGATGATGTAACCATTCAGGTAACTAATATTGTGAACCCAGCTTCATTCTTAGAAGGAAGAGCTCCAGCAGAACCCATCGAACATGACTGCCTGAAAACAATTGAAGCCGTCTACTCCAGTCGCCCAGATCTCAAAGAAGAGCCGTTCGAAGACGCGGACAACTGGTTTTCAGATGGCAGCAGCTTCGTGAGGCAAGGAGTAAGAATGGCTGGCTATGCAGTCACCACTACAGAGAGGGTAATTGAGTCAAACCCCCTGCCTGCAGGGACTTCATCTCAAAAAGCAGAGCTGATAGTCCTGACCCGAGCCCTGGAATTAGCAGAGAACATGCAAATTAATATATGGACAGACTCTAAATATGCCTTTTCTGTCGTACATGCTCATGGAGCCATCTGGAAAGAAAGAGGACTGTTGACTACACAAGGAAAAACAGTCAAACATGCAGAAGAGGTTCTGCGACTACTAGAGGCGGTCCAACTCCCAACACAGGTGGCCATAATGCATTGCAAGGGGCACTTGAAAGGCAATACTATTCCAGAAATAGGGAACAAGAAGGCAGATACAGAAGCTAAATTAGCGGCCATAAGAAATAGAGAAGCAGAAATAGCAGCCCTAATACCAAGGGAGCTGGATATCAATATCCAGCCAGATTACCAAGAATCAGATCATAAGTGGATTCAAAGGAATAAGGGCAAAATACTAGAAAATGGTTGGAGTCGATTAGAAACAAGACAGTTAGTGATACCAGGAAACGTGATGTGGCAGTTTGTGAAGGCAGAACATGAGAAGGCCCATTGAGGCCTAGATTCGCTTTACCAATATTTGCAGACCAAAATAGCAGGACCAAAATTATTTACTACTATAAAACACGTTACGTCCCAGTGTGAACGGTGTCTGAAGAACAACCCAAACACAGGAACCAAAGTACACCTAAGAGCTATAAACCGAGGTAAATTCCCAGGTGAGATATGGCAAATTGATTTTTCTGAACTCCCAAGAAAAGGGGGGTTTCGGTACCTGTTAGTATTAACTGACACATTTTCTGGGTGGCCTGAAGCATTCCCCTGTAGGACAAATAAGGAAAGAGAGGTAACTAGAGTACTGTTGAATGAAATTATTCCACAGTTTGGGGTACCGAAGAGCATTTCTTCAGATAGAAGTACACATTTCTGTGCAAAAGTAGTGAAAGCAATAAGCAAAGCATTACAAATCAATTGGCAATTGCACACGCCCTACCGTCCACAAGCCAGTGGGCAAGTGGAAAAGATGAATCATCTTATCAAACAGCAAATTGCTAAAATATGCCAAGAGACTAATTTGCAGTGGTATCAAGCTTTGCCTATTGCTCTGCTGAGACTGAGAGTCAAGCCAAGATCGAAAGAAAAGTTAAGTCCTTTTGAAATTCTATATGGTAGACCTTATGCTATGCAAGCTGTAAATAGAGATGTCATAGACCAGATTGGTAATTAATACATTTACGATTATGTAATTGCAGTGGGGAAACAGTTTGATAAGAATGCTGCTGTGATGATAGAGCACCAACCTAAGCAACCGGATTGCAAATTGCATCCGTTTAACCCCGGTGATTGAGTGTATGTTAAGAATCTTTTAGGAAAACCCCTACAAGAAAAGTGAGAGGGACCTTTCCAAGTGCTGCTGACTACCTTCACCGCGGTTCGGATCAAGGAACGACCTACGTAGATCCACTATTCACGGGTCAAGAGAGCTCCGGAAAACAAACAAGAAGAGATTAAACCTGCCCTAGATGTACAGACTTCTGAGTCAGCTGTCTCCGCAGGATCACGTGAGAATCCAACATAAACTAACATTGACTTTGCCAAAACCTTTATCTCTCATAGCAGAATTTAATGCCGAAGCTAGAGCTGCATTGCGTAGCACGCCAATACAGTGGACAGGGTGAATTGAAACATACAGTCAACAAAGACCTGACCCACAAGACCCTATTCACGATCAGCCGTGTTTTGGGTGTGGAGAAAGAAATTGTGTGAGACTAATTAGATTTCTTTGTAGAGGTTGCGATAGAAAATTTTAGAACGTACAAAGTTGTTTACTGGACCTCCAATGTTATGAGTGTAGCTGCAAAGAAGCAAGGGAAAATGACGACTATTTGGCCTTAGAGAAATTCGCCAACAGACCCATTTTAGAGGCTAGGGAATTGTTTGAAGCTCCCGAACAAATTGTATTAGAGTGGTGCCATTGGAAAGTACACCGCTGGTTACAATATTGTTTGAAACTTAGTCGTTCTAAGGTTTTATCGACCCGTTGCTATTCTTCTGTCCCACGACATCCACTAACAAGTGACCAAATTAGACCCTTTAAAAAACAAAGAGATTTAGACACTGAACTAGAAAAGGCTATTTTACGAGTAGAACAAATTCACATCAAGCAACGAGAACGCCAAAAGAAATAAAATTGACAGCCAGACATTATGACCCCGACTCCACCCCAAACCTTTACAAACATTTGTTTGTAGTAGAGACTAAGGGGCATAATGAAGAGGACCCAAATGATTTGGGCAATGGTACGAGCCTATCAGCGTCCTGTGAGACCAGAACTTGACGAAAGAATTCGTAAGTTACAAGAAAAAGGGGGGAAATGAAGCCCTAAAGCAGATAGCCTTCCAGAAGTAATGAGTTAAAACATGGAATGAGAGGCATGTAAAGAAGGGCCTAGCACTAGAACACACGGAGAAAGCACAGCACTAGGAAAACAGAGCAATAAATTAGATAAAAGGTAGAGCATCATGACAGGGGAAGAGATAGGTATAGGAGAAACTAATAAGCTAAGCAGGTTTAGAGCCAGCAATGTCAAAACGACCCTAAGGGGTTTGCCAAGCCACGGGATCTAAGCCAAATACACCGGAAATTGACCAAATTAGGAAAAGAGTTCAAAAGTTTAAAGAGGAAGACTCATCGGAAAGACCCCGTCTATGGTGAAGGCAACAGGAACGACCACCTGAAAATTCCCCAAAAGAGATGTCTCCACCTACGCTCCGCCCACGCTCCGCCTACACCACGCCCCATATGAATATGCATGATTATGTATCTGATCTGATGTAATCCTATACCCAAAATTGTATATAAGGCTTGCTTTTGCTATGTGAACTCAGAAATCCATTTTGTGATTTCTCCGACGCGTCGCTAATAAAAATACCTCCTGCTTAATTGACTTAAGCTGAGTCTGATTAGGCAGTCACTCTGCCTGTTTGGGGCAAAATTTGGCATCACTTTCCACGTGGCCGGGGGACCTGCGGGGTCGGGAGTGCTCTGCACACGCGGCGGCGGGGGGGGGGCGTCCCGGTTTCGGCTGCCACGTGGAGTGGCTGCTCCCTCTGCTCCGCGGGGGGGCTGCATTCCACGGCGGGGGAGGCTTTGTTTCTGCCTTGGCTCGGCAGGGCGTGCCCTGCTGCTGCTGCCCGGGAATTTTAAAAGCAGTATATACAGCTGCATTGTGAAGCTTTTGTCTGCTCGTTGTCGCTTTCTATCTGTGGGTTTTTTTAGAAATTGGTAGCTGATTTTAGCTTTGTTTTTGGTCAGGCGGGATTAAGTACTTTGCTTTTTACATCTAACATGGGTTCCAAACTTAGCATTGTACAAAGGGGAGTGTATTATAATATTGTTAGCATTTTAATCAAGAGTAATGTGAAATTCTCTAAAGGAAAATTGAAACAGTTTATAAGATGGCTTTTTCTGCAGTTCCCAAACATTTCCCCTGAAGAAATCCACAATATTCAATTCTGGGATAAAGTTGGGAATGAATTGATAACCTTAGGACAATCTGGGAAATCACCCTCAGCTAAATTTGTGTTCTGGAGTTTACAAATTCGAACAGCATTGCTCAAACAAAAGGAAATGGAGAAAAAGCCAAATGTAAAGCCATGTACCTCTGCTCTCCCTGTTCCTCCCTGCCCTAAAACCCCTAAACCTCTTTCCCCAAAACTTGGTATTTTAAAGAGTGCAAACTCATTGGGAAGTCAGCTCCCAGAGTGTGCAAGAATACCTGAGTTGTTTTGTTCACAAAGCCCTGGCCAGGCTGCGTGTCTTTCCCAACCCCCTGTATCCCCTCCTCTAAATCCCAGAGCATGTGTTAGCTTTTCGGAGAGCAGTGATGTCCAAAATGGCCCCCAGTCCCCAGGGGGTGCACAAGATGGTGGGTGCCACGTGGCATCTTCCCAAACCTGGTCTTCTTCTTCCCAAAATCCTCTTAAGCATTCCAAAATTCCATCCCCATCCCCCTCTCCTCCTGTTCCTCGTGACACCTTCCCCCCCCCCCCCCGCCTTTCCTGCAGTACCCTCAGCTCCGCCCCTCTACTCCTCCCAGGGGGCGTCTGCTGACGTGATGTCACCAGGTGACCCCGCCCCCTGTTCCCACGGTATCCCCGCCCCCTGCCAGCCCCTTGACCCCGCCCCCTGTTCCCACGGTATCCCCGCCCCTTGCCGGCTCCCTTTCCCCGCCCCCTCCCCGGGTTCCCACGGTGGGGACACACCCACTGCCTGTCCCCAAACCTGTAGCTGTGATCCCAATGCTTCTGATTCAAGGGATACAGAGCCGGGGACAGCAGACCCAATGCACAGTGCCATGTTGTCACTAGCTCCTGTTACGTTTCAGCCTGCAGCTCAAGCTGGAGCAGCCCCAACTGCTAATTGGAGTTCTTTTGGACGACAATTGATTAAAGAGATATGTAAATCTCATAAAGAATATGGTCCACACAGTCCATATTTCCGTGGCCTTTTAAATTCTGAATTAAGTAGGACTGTTGTGGTTCCACATGATTTAAAACAACTTTTTTCATGTCTCATGACATCCACGGAATTCAAATTATGGGAATCAGCATTGAAACAACTGCTAAAAGATGCTCTCCCAGGCTTACAGGCTGATCCAAACACAGCAAAGGACAACAATGGTAACCCTATCACCATGGAGCACCTCTGTGGTGAGGGTCAATGGTCTTCTCCCTCAGTCCAAGCTGCTGCAATACCTGCAGAAACACTTGAGAAAGTAAAAGAAGCAGCTGAAAAGGCATTCTTTTCCCTCCAACCTGAGGGGCCCTTTGAGCCCTATAGTAAAATCAAACAACTACCATCAGAGCCTTTTTTGAAATTTGTAGAAAGGCTAACTAGAGCCATTGAAATACAGGTTAAAAAGGAAAATGCTAGGGAAGCAATTTTAGAAGAAATAGCGTTTACAAATGCAAATGAACAGTGTCGAGCGGCAATCCTGAGCCTTCCTATGGAACCTTCCCCTACATTAAAAGATATGCTTCTAGTCTGTAACAGGAAAGTGCCTCTGATGAGTGTGGCTGAAGACACCAGACCAAGGCTGCTGCCAAGACCACCCCAGCCTGTCGCTGTTGCCAGCCCTTCATCCTTTCCCTCAGCACAGCAGCACCCTGGGCAGCAGCGGAGACCAGCAATGGTTGAGCCCACTAAACCATGCCTGCTTTGTAATAAGCTAGGACACTGGAGTAACCAGTGCCCCCTGAAAAAGGAATTTGATGAATTTAAAAATAGCAGAGGAGGAGAACTACAAGCCCTCCCTGGGGGTCAACAACAAAAAAACGAAGAATAAAGCGCCAGCCTGCCAGGCGTGCAGACATAAAAAGAGCAGGCCAAGAGAATAAGGGTAGCAAAACAAATCAAGCGCGCAATAATATTAATATTTGTGTAAGTGAAGCAGGTGCTTCAAAGACCAAGTCTGCTGGTCCACTGTTAAAAGTGAAACAAAATAACCTTTGTTATTATTTAAGTGATTCTGTATTAACCGCATCTTCTGTCAATGAGCCTTACAGGTTGCAGCTGACAGAGTCACTCCACCTGAAGGACACTGACTGGCATTTTGTCTCTGTAAATCTTGAACAGAAGGGTACTTGGAACCAAATTCGTTGTAAGTACATCATCACTGGGGACAAAAACACACCACAAGAGATCGAAATTGCTCCGGGAATGACAACATCAGATCCCAAGCAATTTGTTCTCAGCCTGCACTGTTTCCACCCACCCCTGTTTCTTCCCAAGGGACAAATTGTTGCTCAAGCTATCCCTGTGCCATCTTTACCTGAAAATGTTGATAAACAAGGGCCCACAGTCTCCCAGGTCCAAGTTATTGGGACAGATAAGCCCAAATTGTGGTGCAATGTCAGTGGGGGTGGGGAGTCAAAACGCATTGAGATGCTTGTAGACACAGGTGCAGACTGCACAGTGATTCCAGTACAAGACTGGCCAGCACACTGGCCTTTACAAAATGTTGCTGGTCACCTTCGAGGTGTAGGAGGTCTGCAATTGGCAAAACAATCCAAAAGCATTATTCAATTCGAGGGTCCAAATGGACAGTTGGCAAATATCCGTCCATTTGTGTTAGATTATTCAGAACCTTTGTTAGGGAGAGATTTAATGGCCCAGTGGGGTGTCACAATTAATATTCCAGACTCTCCACAGCATTTTTGTCCAGCAGTCGTTGAACAACAGCGCCCCACCCAAAAACTTAAGTGGAAAACAGACGAACCAGTTGATGTGAAACAGTGGCCACTCAGTAAACAAAAAATAAAGGTGCTTGAGGAACTAGTACAAGAGCAACTAAGAAAGGGTCACATTGTGGAGACCATGTCCCCATGGAACTCTCCAGTGTTTGTCATCCAAAAGGCTGACAAAAAGAGGTGGCGACTCCTCTGTGACCTCCGACAAATTAATAATGTAATTGAAGATATGGGTTCAACCCAACCTGGTATGCCATCCCCAACAATGCTTCCCCAAGATTGGAAATTAGCTGTTATTGATATTAATGTTTGTTTCTTCCAAATCCCATTGCACCCTGATGATGCACCGCGTTTGGCATTCTCTGTCCCTTCTATCAATTCAGAAGCTCCTATGAAAAGGTACCATTGGACCGTTCTTCCTCAGGGATTAAAGGTATCTCCAGCTATCTGCCAGTGGTATGTCTCTTCCTTGCTTTCCCCAGTGCGTGCAGCCGCAGAGAAGGCCATCATCTATCATTATATGGATGATATCCTTGTGTGTGCCCCCAATGATGATTTACTAACACATGCGCTTGACCTAACGATCGATGCATTGATTGTTGCAGGGTTCGAGCTCCAGGAAAAGAAAATTCAAAAGATGCCACCTTGGAAGTATTTGGGCTTAGAAATTGGAAATAGGACCATTGTTCCTCAAAAACTAGAAATCAATCCAAGGATCAAGACCCTTGCGGATGTCCACAAGTTGTGTGGGTCTTTGAATTGGGTAAGACCATGGCTTGGTCTGACTAATGAAGACCTTGCCCCTCTTTTCAATTTATTGAAAGGGGGAGAGGACCCAGGTGCTCCTAGGTCTATTACCCCAGAGGCACGGAAAGCTCTAGAAAAGGTTCAGATTGCAATGTCCACAAGACAGGCCCACCGATGCCGGCCTGATCTGCCATTCAAATTTATCATCCTAGGTAAGTTGCCACACCTCCATGGAATTATTTTCCAGTGGGAGGAAAAACAAACACCTAAGGCAAAGGACACACCAAAAAAGGACCGGGACCAGAGGGACTCTCTCTTGATCATAGAATGGGTTTTCCTCAGTCACAAAAGGTCCAAGAGACTGACAAAGCCTCAGGAACTGGTAGCAGAACTGATCCGGAAAGCAAGGACCCGGATCAGGGAGTTAGCAGGATGTGATTTTAAGTGCATTCACATTCCAATTGAGTTAAAATCAGGTCAAAATACTATGAAAATACTGGAACAATTGTTTCAAGAAAATGAAGTGTTGCAGTTTGCTCTGGATTCCTACTCAGGACAATTTTCGGTAGCATGGCCCGCTTGCAAATTGTTTGAACAAGATGTTCAATTTACTTTAAAATTAAGAACTGCTCTAAGTAGGAGACCTTTAAAAAGGGCTTTAACTGTCTTTACAGATGCGTCCGGGAGGTCACACAAGTCTGTTATGACTTGGAAAGATCCTCAAACCCAGCAGTGGGAGACGGACATTGCTGAGGTGGAAGGTTCACCTCAGGTTGCTGAATTGGCTGCGGTTGTTAGGGCTTTTGAAAGGTTCTCAGAACCATTTAATCTGATTACAGACTCTGCATACGTGGCAGGAGTAGTATCCAGGGCAGATCAAGCAATACTGCAAGATGTATCTAACATCGCACTTTTTGAATTGCTTTCCAAACTGGTAAAGTTAGTCACTCACCGAAAGCAACCCTTTTATGTGATGCATGTCAGGTCACACACTGACTTGCCAGGGTTTATCGCTGAAGGCAACAGAAGGGCAGATGCTCTTGCTGCGCCTGCAGTGATGGCCACTCTCCCAAATGTTTTTGAACAGGCAAAAATCAGCCACCAGCTTTTCCACCAAAATGCACCTGGCCTGGTTCGCCAGTTTAACATCACTCGAGAACAGGCCAAAGCGATTGTGGCCACGTGCCCAAATTGCCAACAACATGCACTCCCTACAGTGAGTACGGGAGCAAACCCAAGGGGACTGAACAGTTGTGAACTGTGGCAAACAGATGTAACACACATACAGGCTTTTGGACGGCAGAAATATGTTCATGTTAGTGTAGATACCTTTTCTGGAGCGGTCTATGCTTCTGCCCACACAGGAGAATCATCTATTGATGCTATTAAGCACCTCTTACAGGCTTTTTCTTTCATGGGCATCCCCAAGGAGCTGAAAACTGATAATGGGCCTGCTTATAAATCCAAGGAATTCGGGAGCTTCCTGCAGCAATGGGGAGTAGAGCACAAAACTGGCATCCCCTACTCCCCTACAGGTCAAGCCATTGTAGAAAGAACTCACCGTGATATTAAAAGAGTCATGGACCAGCAACAACAGGTTCTGAAGGTAGAACCTCCCCACATCCGGTTATCCAGGGCACTATTCACAATCAATTTTCTGAATTGTTCTTTTGACAGCCTGAACCCACCCATCCTACGCCACTTTGGGGGGAGCAGTCACAGGTTGATAAAAGAAAAACCTCCGGTTTTAGTAAAGGACCCTGAGACTTGGAAAATGGTGGGACCTTACAAATTGGTTACTTGGGGACGTGGATACGCCTGTGTGTCCACCCCCTCTGGTTTAAGGTGGGTTCCTTCCAAATGAGTAAAGCCCTGTGTTCCCAAAGTCTCAGAGAAATCTGCAGAAGCACCCCAGGTTGCTCACGCTGCCTGGAGAAGAAAACGCCGCACGCGTTCTCTGGAGGAAATTCCATTTAAGCCTCCTATCTGGAATAGCTTGTAATATATGTCTGTCTCAAGTTCCTTGTACCAGTTTAGATCCCACTGTTCGTGTGAAGCCTCGAGATGCCATGAGACCGAGCCTGCTTCTCCTCCTACTCGTGATCATCCCACCTGCGATCTCCTACCACAGCCCAAACCACATATGGACTACCTTGACAAAGGCTCTCAGAAATCAACAGAGAAACTGACAACGGGCTGAATGGACTGTTCAAAGGCTGGGGACTCTCGGGCTGGTTGGGATCTATTCTGAAAACTGTAATTTTAGTGCTGTTTATTTTAGTTATAGTTACTGTAATTTCTAGCATTGTTTTTTGGAGTGATCAGACGCATGGTTCTCAAGTTAATCTCAAGCACATCTCCCCCTCCTGAGGTCTACCATTTGGAAGCCCTCAGTGCTCCAGTGGATGACCTGGAGGCCTCAGTGGAAAACACTGACCCTCTTGTAGAAGAAGAACCGATTTGCCGACCATGGTTTGGCAATCATTCTGAACCATAAACACAGTCCTCTTCTTTTTAAACAAAACTAGGGGGAGATGTTGTGGTGTGTTGCAATGTCCTGTTTTACCTTCTCCCTTCCCCCTCGCCCCTCGCTGAGTGTGCCCTGTCAATCAGGCTAACATACCAGCAAGGCATTGTGTGATAGGTGTCCCTAGTCCCTTGAGACCCTGCCCCTTCACCTGGTTGGTGGCTCACCTGTCCCCTCCCCTTCCCCTGCCCTGAGCTTAAAATGTTAATGAGACCATGCGGCCTTATTCTGTTAGCAGCAGTGGCCCGGTGCAGACATCTCTGTACCCATGGAATAAACATCTGGCAACCTTCTAGCAGAATCCACTCCCTTTCTCTCCACCATCGCCAGAAGCTCTCTCTCCTGAGGTAAACGGAGTCCTGACAAGCCTGGACTTGCCCCGCTGCACTCTCCGCCAAGGTATCTCTGGGGTAAAACACCACAGTGCTGCCTTTGGCCCAGCAGCGAGGGTCAGAACTGGCCCAGGCACCATCTAACTGGTTATATTGGGATTCATATTCCAATAGCTCAAGGTTGTTTATTGTATCTTATCTATAAAATTCTTTCCTCTGATCCGCTGAGGTCTGCTCAGCAGGACACTCAGAGGAACTCTGCCTGCCCCAATGTGATGTTATGTCTTTGTGTACTATATGTCTACACAATATTTACAGTTACTTCCCAACACCTATCACCTATGTTAGACAGTGAGCTTCTACTCTAAACCAATCTGTAAGTGCCAACATCACAGCAGAAGATGGAGGCCAAGGAGAAGAAGGAGAAAGGCCCAGATTCCTCCATCTTGCCCCCTGAACCCCCATTCTAAAACCACCAAAAATCTATTTTTCCACTGTGTGATAAATTCACTATCCTTCTACTTAAACTTTTGTGGCTTGTCATTCTTCATACAAGGTTGGTAATTGTTTTTTCCAAGGGCTGAATCAAAGGCACAGGGGTCTTGGGCTCTGTGCCAAGGTCTCTGAGCCCCCTGACAGAGTCTTGAGTCCTTCAGGACAACCAGATGAATTTCCTGGGTTCCCACAGGCTCTTTCTCCAGGCAGCACTGACAGAACCAGAGGACACAGACTCAATCTGCACCAAGGGAAATACAGGTTGGATATCTGGAAAAAGTTTTTACAGAAAGGTGATAAAGTTCTGGAATGGCTGCCCAGAGAGGTGGTGGAGTCACCATCCCTGGGTGTGTTTAACAAAGCCTGGATGTGGCACTGGGTGCCAGGGTTTAGTTGAGCTGTTGGGACTGGGTTGGACTCGATGAACTTGAAGGTCTCTTCCAACCTGGTCAGTCTGAGAATTCTCAGAATTCTGTGAAAGGGGCAATGGAAAGACACAAACTGTGCACTTTGCCTCCCATAACTGCTTTGTCCGACTGCTTAAACATTCTCTTAACCAAAATCTGACCAGGGAAAGGCTGTACCACAAAAGGAACATTCCCACATCAAACACCATGCCTGCACTGTAAATACAAAATGTTGAAATTTGCTGGATATTTCTCTTGGAACAATGTGCCCACCAGCCATAACTCAAGTAAACTTGGATTTCATGAGCAATTTTGGTGATTGTTCTATATCCCCACTTGGAATGAATGCTTGCTACTGCAGAGAATTCAGTAAATTCACTGTGTCCTCACAGAGTTTCTGAGCTTTCTTGGAGCCCCTGCCCTCGGCTCCTTCTCCAGTGCTGCAGGAGAGTGGGGAACAGATTTTAGGATCTCCCTTGTGTTTTTTCTGTTTCATCTGAGATCACTGTAGACGACTATTTAGAAGGCCAGAACTGGATTATTTTCTCTTAAAGTCTCCAGCAGCTGCTTTGAACCATAACCCAGCCCTACCCCCAGATCCAAAGTGGAAATTGCCAACAGCCCTCCCCTGCACGCAGGGCCCTGCAGCTCGCTTGGGTGGAGGTGAAATTTCACTTTCCCTGTGGGACAGAGAGAACAGGAAATGTGACCAAGGCCAGTTTTGGGGGTTTCTCCCAGGTTTTAGTACTGTTTCTAGGCATTGCTAGAGTAGTAATAGATCAGAGACTGCTACAGGATGTTTGTAGCACTCTCTACTCCTCTCTGATGAACCACTCTCAAATACAGCTTGATACAAATTGGAATTGACTCAAACTCATTTTATTTTTCCTGTTTTACCTTTGTATGAAACAGGTGTTAACCCCAATGGAGCCTGGGGATTAATCAAAGAAAACCAAATCTGTTAACACTCAAAGCACTCCTTAGAGCTTTCACAACGTGAGAGAGCTCATCTCAGATCCCTCACATAAGCCCAACAATATAATGTGACAATTTGTGGGGTTTGTTTGAAGAGTTCTTTATTTTAAAAGCAGTTAAAGGCTCGTGATGACAAGCAGCAACAATAACAGCTAATAGAAGGATGTTTGCAATGATCTCTAGCAAGGATAATGAAATTACTCTTTTAAAATTATCTTCACAGAAATAACACCTTTGTTTTCCCATTAAAATGATGGGACAATAAACAATGAGTTACGAATATTAAAGACTGACATCTCTACCAATGCTTCCTCCTAACAAACCTAAGTGTTTTTCTCAACTCTGAAAATATAATTAGCATGAAAGCATACACACAGTGCTGTCTTATTATCTCTTTAACACCTTTTCTGTCCTGGCTGGTCAATTTCTAAGGATGCAATGCCCTGCTTAATTCTGGGCTGCAGGAACAAAAAGCCTTTGGTCCAGCCTGACTGAGGATTCAAACCTCTGCTGGTGGCTGGAATGCAACCATGGATCACCAAAAAATATATCCAGACCTGAAAAGGAGCAATTATGGAGCCACCCACTCTTTGCTGGCTGTAGAGTTTTTGTCAGTCAGTTCCCTGGGGCTGGGGGAGCTGTCACGGGGCAGGGAGGGCCAGGGCTGGCAGTGGCTGCTCAGGGATGGCTTTGGCCCGTGTCCCTCCAAGCAGCCACTGCCCAAGCAGCTGCGCCGCCCCCGGGCTCTCCTCCCGGCCTGCTGGGCTTTGTTGGGTGGCACAGCCTGTGCCAAGGGGCGGCAAGGTGCCTGCAGGCCCCAGCTCTGGGGGAAACAGAGAACGTCCTGCCCGCATCCACCGTGCTGCCAGCTCAGCAGTGCAGCACAGCACGGGCTGACACTCCCCATTGCTCCTACAGGTGCAGCCGGCCCCACCACACGGGGTCTGGATTCCCAGAAGGGGTGTGAAAAATGGCAATCCCTTGTTTATAATATTTTATTAATAATAAAATGGTTATAAAAATAGCAATATCATTAGAGTGATAAAAATTTTGGACAATTTGGATTAGGGCAATCGGAGACAATAGAAAAAAAGAGATACAGAAATCTGGGTACCCATTTTCTGGGCAGTATTAGCCCAAAAAAGGACACACTTTAACAGAGGATTAGCCCTAAAAAACAATAACCTGTTGCATATTCATACATCTCATACATGATACATAAATTCCATTCAAACACAGAATTCTCTCTGGTCATCGTCAACTTCTCCCTCTTAATCTTAACCGGCTTCTTGAGGGCTGAGCGAGGCAGGAAGAAGTTAGTTTCTTCTGATAAGAGAGCAATAAATTCTTTCTCTTTGAAGGATTTCAGTGTCTAGTGGTGGCTATATTTACAAAAAGCCAACCATAAAATATGCATTTTTCACAGGGGCTCAGAATGGGTTACTGTTGGGGAACACTCTGTTTGCTTGGGATAAGGGCCAGTTTGGCCTTCGATTTCTGCCAGGAAAGGATTTAGGAGTGCTCAAAGAGCCCTGACTGAGAGCTTTCCTGTTGCGTTGCATGTTTTTGATTGTAATTAGGTCCTAGTAGTCAGTTTACAATGCCCCCTTATTTTGTATTGTTACAGCATATTTTATTACCAAAGGGTTGCTCCTTTCCCCCCTGTGTTGTTGGTTTTGCCCTAGTTGTCCATCTCCCCAAAGTCCTGCCCTTTTGTTCCCTGTTCCTCCTCCCATTCAATGTCAATCCCTCCCCAAGCCTGCCCCTGCCTCTAGAAACTTCCCTGTCCATTTGGTATCCTTTCAAACCCTATTGGTTTCTTTAGGTTGTCCTCCTCCCCTGGTTTAAACATTGTATTCCCCGCCTTGTGTTCTACCCTCAGTTTCGCCCAATTGGCTAAAGACTGTATCCTCCCCAGGGACCTCCCCAGTTTGGAAATCGGTGTATGGCGTTAATTAAGTGTCTTTCTGTCGCTGACTCTGCAGGGAACAAACATACAGAAAACATCTCCCTGTTCCTTGTCCCTACCCCAGCGCACTCCACCTGTGCTGTAAAGCAGCCGTGCCCTACAGCCAAACCCCAGAGTTGACAGTTTTCTGGGGGCGGCCCACTCTGGGTGTTGGTGTTGGCAGCTAGTCGGGCTGAAGAAACCGGGCACTGCAGCACTTCCCGAAGCAGCTCTTCTTTTGCAATAAAGAGATGGAGCTGTCAGCCCAGTGTCCGGGTGGCAGGAGTGGCAGCCGCACTGGCTCAGCTCCGTGCCCAGGAGCAGCCATGGATGCCCATGGTGTGGGCAGGCAGGAGCCAGGCAGGGGCTGCTGTGACCAGCGGCGGGGTCCCGAGGGCTGGGGCATCCCTGGGCTGAGGGCACATTTCCTTCCCCGGCATCATCTGGGCCTGGACCTCCTCCAGTGGCAAGCCTGGGAAAAGAGGGAAGCTATGAAGATTATCTCCATGGACACAGTCTGACCCACAATGTCAGCAGGTGACAAATAAGGTTTTGCTGAGCAATGGACCTGGGATACACAAAAACAATCAAGGCAGTCCATTTGTACAGATGCGGGCACACTCTGCGGGTACAGCTGAGGCCATGAGGTCACAGCAGGCTCAGGGGTCACAGCAGGCTGAGGTCACAGCAGGCTCAGGGGTCACAGAGGTGCCAGACCCCGTGGTTGCACAGCAGCACAAGGAGCGAGCACTCAGTCCTTGAGCACAACTGTTGCGGCAGCAGCAGCGGCGGTGGCAGCAGTGGTGCTGACATTGGGACAGCACTGTCAGGACAGCGGTGGCAGCAAGAGCTGCGGGACTGGCAGAGGGCAAGGCACCATGGCCCTTGCTCTGCGCCTCTTCCTCCTGCTCCTCCTGGCCGTGGCCCTGCCTGCCAGGGCTGCCCAGGCTGCTCCACTGCAAGCGTGGCGAGCACGTGAGCCGGCAGCCTGGCTCCCCTTTCCCGGGACAGCGCTCCCTGCTCCCCGGGAAGTGCTGGGGATGGTTTTCCCCAGGCCTTTAGGGAGGGTTTCCTCTGGGGGAGGGAGAGAGCCCCGGGGGCCCTGTGCTGCCCCTGTTGCCTCTCCCGGGATGTGTCACAGGGCCTGCAAAGAGGGTGGAGAGTGACCAGGAGCCAGCCCAGAGCTGCCCAGGCCCCTGTGCAGCTTTGGCCTTGTGCATTCACATCTGGCCCCCACGGACTTTCCTGACCCCCTTGCAGTGCCCATTTCCCGGAGGCAGAAGGGGATGCCAGCGCATCATGGAAATGGGTCTGGTCTTTGCTCCCTTCTAGATTTGGATCGCGACTTTGATGATTTGGAATTGTTGTTGAATGATATTCGGAATGTCTTGAAGAATGCTGGAGGCAAGTTCTGAATTTCCCTTTCTAGTGACATATTAATCACTATCCAAGTGGCAAGAGCTCGTTCATCTGCCATTTTCGTTAGAGGTTAAGTCAGGGCAGAAGGGTTCTGAAAACATTGCCCTGCTCCTTTCTGGAGCCCTGAGTGATCCCACAGGATCACTGTCAGTGGGAGGAAGGAGCATTTAGCTGTCCATCCTCCTCCCATGTGCAATGTCAATGTGTCCTTCCATGCAGTCTGTGCAGTCACAGAGAAGAGCAGAGAGGGAAGGGAGAGAGAGAGAGCCCATGGTTGTGCCCCGGGGCTGAGCCTTCCACACCCTGAGGATCTCCTACAGTGCCATGGGTGATGTTGTGTCCTGCCTTTCTTTGCAGCTGAACCTGTTGGTGAAGGCGATCTGGCTTCCCAACCCATGTCCACAACTGAGCCTCTGGGAGATGGTGAGGGTAGGTCAAGGCCTTTCTCCTGGGAGAGCTGCCAGCTCAGAGCCCAAAGCTCGGCCAGGGGGGCATCGCTGCAGGTGCCAGGACAGAGCCATGCACGTGTGTGCCCTCGCCCTGCGCGATCCCCTCACCGCTCCTGCGGCTCAGTGGTGTCCATGGAGCTGAGTAGAGGCGGCAGAAGCTTCTGTGGTTGTTGTCTTACAGACGTGCCTGCAGGGAGGACTTTTCCTCATCCTTCCCTCATTCCTACACAGAAGCCTGCCTCCCATCGCAGGGGTGAGTAGTGTGTCCCTGCTGACCCCACAGGCTGAGCCCTGCTTCTGTGGGATCCATTAATGGGAAAAGGAAACATGTTTTTCTAAGGTCCTCTAAAAGGAAAGAACAAAGCTGCAGGACAGAAGAAAGCCCATGAGTCATCTGAACACATGAGGCAAAGGACGAAGGAAATGCAGCAGGCAGGACAAGGTGGGTGCATTTCCCTCAGCCTTGTCCTGGGGCTCAGCAGCCGGGGTCTTTGGCTGCACATCTGGACACGCCGAGCCTGGCACAGCAGGAAGGGATCCATGGCAGCCTCGCTGCCCCGCTGCTGCTTCCATGCCCTGCAGGGCTGTTTGCCAGCCTGGCCTGGCTGCAGCTTCTCCCCAGCCTCTGCAGGATTGAATGTGGCATCAGCTGACAGGCAGCCCAAACTGCACAATGCACCTCAGATCCCCTGCAATTTCCCATCTCCAGTCAAATCAGAAGGGGCATCTGTTTGGAGTAGAGAGGGCCCTGGCCTAACCAAAAATTTTATAGGGATTTCCTGATTCTTAACCATGTCTTTGACAAGCATTTGCTCCTGAAGATGCCCCATCCTCAATGGGGAACAGCCCCACCTGACCCAGCTGTACCTCATCCTTTCTCCAGAAGCAGATGGAGAGGCTGTGCGGAAGGAAGGCTGTGCATTTCTCGGAGGAAGCAGTGGCTCATTGGAAGCCTCTGCTGCAGGAAGGGAGGCGATGCCAGGCACAGCCACAGGAGGTAATTGCTGTGCCTCTGGGCCTGAGCCCTGCTGAGGCTTGAGCTGCCCTCTCTGCTGCTTGGCACTGCGGGCACAGCCCGGACAAGACGGGCACAGCCCAGAGGAATTGTCCCGAGCAGGCTCAGGGCACTCGGGTACTGAGCTGTCCTGCTGGGCTCCCTCCGTGGGAGACACGTCCCAAAACCTGGGAGCGGCTGCACGGGGTGCCCATGGTGGGGAAAGGGCAGAGGGGGAGAGCAAGGCTCCAGTGGGTCCTGAGAGGGCTTGGCCATGTGCCCTTGGGATGGGGAAGGGGTCCCAAGGCAAAGAGGGATGGAGAGATAGAAGAAGGTGGGAAAGGCAGGAGAAAGGGCAGGAGAGTCAGACTGACAGGGGGACAGCTGTGGCACTGCCTGATGCACTTTTCCCCGGGGCTTTAGCAAGAGTTGCAGCTGTGGGTATGAGAGCCCACAGGGCCCTGGGCTGCTTCAGCTGCCCCACCAAGGGTGTCGCACAGGGCATGGAAAGAGGGTGCAGAGTGACCAGGAGCCTGCCCAGAGCTCCCCAGGCCCCTGTGCAGCTTTGGCCATGTCCATTGACATCTGGCTCCCACAGCCTTACCCGACCCCCTTGCAGTGCCCATTTCCCAGAGGCAGACGGGGATCCCAGCATGCCCTGAAAAATGTTCTCATCTCTGCTCTGTTCTAGATGAGCTTGCTAGGAAGATTTCTCCATTAGATTGGCTGAATAAAGTTTTGAAGCCTTTGGAACCTCCTGCAGGTATGTTCTCACTCTCCCACCAAGGAATAATTGTTGACAACCTGGCAGGAACCTGGTTACAGAAGCTTCTGTGGCTGTTGTGTTACAGATGTGTCTGCAGGGAGGACTTTTCCTGTTCCTTTGCTGGTTCCTTCACCGAAGCCAGGCTTCCATCGCAGGGGTGAGTAGTGCGTCCCTGCTGACCCCACAGGCGGAGCCCTTCTTCTGTGGGATCCATTCATAGGAAATGGAACCACTTTCTTTTAAGGTCCTCTGAGAGGGAAGAACAAAGCCACAGGGCACAAGAAAGCGCCTGAGCGAAATAACATGATGACAGAACTGCACAAAGGGAAAGGTGAGAGCATTTCCCTCAGCCTTGTCCTGGTGCTCAGCAGCCGGGGGCTTTGGCTGCACATCTGGACACGCCGTGCCCGGCACAGCGGGAAGGGATCCATGGCAGCCTCGCTGCCCTGCTGGTGCATCCACGCCCTGCAGGGCTGTTTACCAGCCTGGCCTGGCTGCAGCTTCTCCCCAGCCTTCGCAGGAAGGCATTGGGCATCAGCTGCCATGCAGCCCAAACTGCACCATGGATCCCCTGAATTTTCCCGGTGTCTGAGCACATCCTGAGGTGTGGCTGCTTGGCAGAGGGAGGGCCATAGGAAGCCCCAAAGGCCTGAGGGGATCAGAATTTTCCTGATTCTTATCCATGTTGTGGACAAGTATTGCCTTCTGAAGAGGCAACCACCTGGATGAGCAATGATTCCATCTGATCCCACCAAGCCTCTTCCTTTCTCAAGGGATGGACAGAGAGGCTCTATGGAAGGCAGCTTTTCCTGCAGGAAGGAGAGTGATGCCAGGCACAGCCACAGGAGATAATTGCTGTGCCTCTGGGCCTGAGCCCTGCTGAGGCTTCAGCTGCCCTCTCTGCTGCTTGGCACTGCGGGCACAGCCCAGAGGAATTGTCCCGAGCAGGCTCAGGGCACTCGCGTACTGAGCTGTCCTGCTGGGCTCCCTCCGTGGGAGACACGTCCCGAAACCTGGGAGTGGCTGCACGGGGTGCCCACGGTGGGGAAAGGGCAGGTGGGGAGAGCAAGGCTCCAGTGTGTCCTGAGAGGGCCTGGCCATGTGCCCGTGGGTTGTGGGAGCTGTTCCATGGGCAGGTGGGCAAGCAGGAGGGAGGGACAGAGTTTGGGAGTGACAGCTGTGGCACTGCAGATTTCCCCAAGCATTTAGTGAGGTTTCCTGTGTGGGAGGGAGAGAGCCCCAGGGCCCTGGGCTGCTCCAGCTGCACCTCCAGGGATGTTGCACAGGACCTGCAAAGAGCGTGGAGAGTGACCAGGAGGCACAGGCTCCCACAGCCTTACCCCACCCCCTTGCAGTGCCCAATTCCCCAAGGGAGAAGGGGATCCCAGCACACCATGGAAATGGTTCTGTAGGATCTGTGCTCCCTTCTCGACTGGCAGGTGACTTGGAGTAGTTGGAAATGCTGGTGAATGGTACTTTGAAGACCTTGCCAGATGTTGAAGGCAAGTTCTCAATGTACCTTTTCTGACAGAATAATCCGTGGCTGTGTGGCAAGAGCTTACTCATGAGCCAGTTCCCTTAAATTTCACTGAAGGTTGATCAGTTCTGGAAACCTTGCCCTGCTCCTTTCTGGGGCCCTGAGTCATCCCACAGGATTGCTGTCAGTGGGAAGAAGGGACATTTAGCTGTCCATTGCACACTCCTCCCGTGTGCAATGCCACAGTGTCCTTCGATGTGCTCTCTGCAGCCACAGAGAAGAGCAGAGAGGGAAGGGGCTGGCACTGTGCCCCGGGGCTGAGCCTTTCTCAGCTCCTTTGCTGCCCCCAGGGAGCCTGAGCTGCTCCTGCTGCCACTGCCAAGGCCTGGCCCTGCCTGGGGCTGGGTTTGAAGCTGCTGGCAGCTCCAGGGAGTCCTTTCTGCCCCAACAACCCTGCAACGGGTTCCTTCCATCCCAGTGAGGGGTCACTGCAAGCACGAGGTCCCCCTGGCCCTGCTCCTGAGTGGAAGGCAGAGCCAAGGGAGTGCCTTGGATGGCACCAATCACCCAGGTGCCCTCACTGCCACTCGGGCCTGAAGGAGAATCTTCAGCAGTGCCATTGGAGCTGTTGTGTCCTGCCTTTCTTTGCAGCTGAGCCTGTTGGTAAAGGTGATCTGGCTTCCCAGCCCACGTTCAGGATTGAGCCTCTGGGAGATGGTGAGGGTAGGTCAAGGCCTTTCCCCTGGGAGAGCTGCCAGCTCAGAGCCCAAAGCTCGGCCAGGGGGGCATCACGGCAGGGGCCAGAACAGAGCCATGTATGTGTGTGCCCTCGCCCTGCACGATCCACTCACAACTTCTGCTCAGCACTGGCAGCTGTTTGGAGGAGGGTGGGCCCTGGCCCAGTGGAAAAAGCCTAGATGATTTGTTGAGTTTACCCGATTTTGCATAAGCATGACGTCCTGAAGATGCCATCAAAGTAATGGATAACTGTTCCATCTGTTAAGGTGTAATTTTTGTTTCTCCAGTGATGGGCCAAAAGGCAGGACAGAAGGAGGTGTTTCCCCAAAGAAGCAGAGGCCGATTGGCAGCCCCTGCTGCAGGAAGGAAGGCCAAGCCAAACACAGGCATGGGCATGGGCACAGGCTCAGAAGGTAATTGCTGTGCTGGGCTCAGCAGGGCTGGGTGGCTGCAGCTCTTCCACTGGGGCCTGCCCTTGCACGGCCTAACCGCAGCCAAAGCTGGAGGTGCCTCTTGAGGCCTTGAGGCCTCTGGAGCTCATTCAGAGCCCCGGGGAAAAGGGGACTCGTGCACCAACGTCCCTCCCGCTGCAGCTGCTCCAGGGCTGGCCCTGAGTGCCCAGAGGCCCAAGGCACAGGAGCAGCCCCGAGCGGGAGCCCTGCTGTGAGCCCAGGGCCAGAGCCAGCCTTGGCTCCCGGCTGGGCTGGGGCTGCACTGGGTTCTGACAGGGCCTGACTCTGTGCCCTGGGGCTGGGGGAGCTGTTCCAGGGCAGGGAGGGCCAGGGCTGGCAGTGGCTGCTCAGTGATGGCTTTGGCCCGTGTCCCTCCAAGCAGCCACTACCCAAGCAGCTGCACCGCCCCTGGGCTCTCCTCCCGGCCTGCTGAGCTTTGTTGGGTGGCACAGCCTATGCCAAGGGGCGGCAAGGTGCCTGCAGGCCCCAGCTCTGGGGGAAACGGAGAACGTCCTGCCCACATCCACCGTGCTGCCTGCTCAGCAGTGCAGTACAGCACGGGCTGACACTCCCCATTGCTCCCACAGGTGCAGCTGGAACCACAGCACATGTTCCTGATGCCCAGAAGGGCCTTGGAAGGGGTTTCTGTCAGGGAACAGGCTTCTGGCTAGGGTTACTGGCAGGCCTGCTTGTCTTGGAGCTGATCTTCATCTTATGCTGTCTCCGAATTTGAACTTGCTGGAACAGTAAAGGGTGAGTATTTAGTTCACCTTTCCCTCAAACAGCTTTTTTTGAAAGTCTGCTTACATAGGAAACATTCCCAGTGAGGCTGCAGTGTAGGTGTGGCCAGTCCATGATTGTCCAAAGAACTCTCCTGAGGGTTCTGCTGCTGCCCAGAGCTTTCATTGGCCTCCTCATTGCTGGGCCTTGTCCTGGGGGGCCCGCTGGGGCTGCAGCCAGTGCTGGCTCCCACTGAGGCTGCCTGGCCAAGAGCAGCCCCAGGGGCACAGGGCAGAGGCAAAGCACGGTGGGGAGGAGAAAGAGCAGGGACGAGATTGCCCTTGAAAGGCAGAGGCGCTCTGGGGGCCGCTCCTGGCCAGGGAGCCTGCCCAGAGCTGTGCCCTGCTGGCCGGGGCCTTGAGGGGCAGCTGTGCAGCTGGGCCAGGCTGTGCCAGCAGCTCCAGCCGTGCTGGGGAGCCTTGCCAGCTCTGGGCCCTGCTGTGCAGGAGGGTCCCTGTGTGCCACTGGCACCTGGGGCCTCAGCCACCTCTTCTTTCCACAGTTCCACCTCTGGACAGGAGTTGTAAGACGGTGGCTGCACCTCACACCCAAACAGCAGGAGCAGCTCCTCCAGCAGTAAGAAGGTCCTGGGCATCCCTGTCAAGAGTTTTGAGCTGAAGACTCCAGAACAGCAATCGACAATGAAATCTCCTATTCGCCTGGAGATCGCACTGCCACCTCCTCTCCCCATGTGTATCCCCAAGCTACTTTCATTTCTTTTTGGATCCTCCTCTGTCCCGTCCCGACTTCTTCTATAGACCCCAGCAGCAGCCCAGCACCCTCCAGCCCCTCCTGAGACCAACATGTCCCTTCCTCTGCCCCTGAGCCCCCTGGGCCTGCCCTCTAAACAGCAATGAAGTTAACCCTGCTCTCTGCCAGGCTAGGTGATGGCCCTTTCTTTTGTTGCACTAAAGGGAAGGTGCCGTCCCCCCAGTGTTTGGGTGGCAGCAGCAGCACAGCCCAGCCGGCAGCAGCACTGGCTGAGCTCCATGGCCAGAAGCGGCCGTGGATGCCCACGGTGTGGGCAGGCAGGAGCCAGGCAGGGGCTGCTGTGACCAGCGGCGGGGTCCTGAGGGCTGGGGGAGCCCAGGGGGCAGGCAGCAGCATGGGGCTCCTGAGAAAAAGCAACCCCATTTGCTTAATTTTTCACTTTTAAATATTAGAAATTTGTAGAAATATTTCAAAATAATTTTTCTGTAGAGAGACACCCCCAAATATTTCTTCCCAATTCCTATAGTAGTTTAAGATTTTTCTAAGTAGTTTTAGAATCCAAAAAATGACCTCATTTTGTCTTCACTTTGCATTTTTAGAAATATTTAGAAATATCTCTTGTAGAGAGAAATCCCCATATGTTTCATTACTTTTTCCACAACACATCTGTGTTTTTGAAACTAGTTTTAGAGGTCTGGAAAATATTTTCCCCTCATACAATAAAAATAAAATTGCATTTCAGTGGTAATCTTTATTCTAGGAAGAAGTAAGACCCCTTCAGCCAGCCAGCCTGCTGCAGAGGCTCTTTTCCCGCAGGAGCTTTGTACCTGGTCACAACCAACATACATAAAACCTTTTCCCAGATATTTCCTGGGATTTTTGACAAGCTCCCCTCTTAGTCTTCTCAGACAAACTTTGAGCACAGAGGGAATGTCTTAAAGTTACCATTTTGTTTGCTTCTGGTACAACTCCCTCAGTTCTAGAGCAGGGCCTTCTCTCAGCTTCCTGCTGCCCCCGGGCTCTCCTCCCGGCCTGCTGGGCTTGGTTGGGTGGCACAGCCTGTGACGTTGCTTGGTTGGGTGGCACAGCCTGTGACGTTGCTCCCACGTGTGACTGAGGGCACAGCTTAAGCAGAACCTATCCATCCTCTCTGTAAAAACATTAATTACTGAAAGACACCAGGTTTCTGAAATAATTTGGGGGAAATCTTGGTCATGAAGCTTCTCCAACAACGGTGGGCCTTTCCAGGTGATATCAGCACACCTTTCAGGGTGGGCAGGTGCCTTACTGTGCAGAGAACTGTCTCCCAACCCACTGGGCCTGAGGGGCATTTACTCTACCACAATGCCAAGGTTTCGGCTGCAGCAGGAGGAGGAGCTGTGCTGAGTGAGAAGCTGAATCAGAAGCTTCAGAGTGCTCAGAAAGTCCTCACAAATAGGTCCCTGTCAGTGGGGATGTGGATCATTCCTCTGGGGTTCAGGTGCAAACAGGGCATTTTGAGTAACATTTGCAGCCTGTACTGGCTCCCTCAGGCCGTACACAGGCCAAGGCAGCAAAGGAAACTTGAAAAAAAGCATTAATTCCATAAAAGTGGTGCTGGGAAAGCAGGAGATCGCAAAGCACTGCTGAAAGCACGCAGTGTATATGATGTAAAATTATTGTTTATTGATATACTGCAACATATTGTTCTAATGGTGGGAGGAAAAAGAAATAATGATCAGTTATCTCATTAATAATGTTCATTTTCTCTTCCAGTATTACCAGCGGGTTGAGTTAATTGTTAAGCATGACAGTTGGACTTTAATATCTCAGCTGTAGATTCCAGTCACAGCAGTCTAGTTTAATAATTGGGTTTCTTTCTCCCTCATTTTGACTATAGCATACTTATAGCAATTATTAAAATTCATCATAGCACAAAAATAAACCATTGAAATCTCACCAAATGGCAGCACAACAGAGCTCTGCTTAGCATTTAGTGGAGAATTCAGAACAGTTTCTTGGAAAACAAGGAACAGCTTCTCTGATAATTCAACAGCCACAATGTGACCGTGGACACTCAGTGAAAGCCAAGAGTGCTTCAGGTGAGCCAAGGCTATGTTGAATATGTTGCTGTCACTAAAAAAGCGCGTTCAAACTTCACAGGAAATTCCCTCTGAAAATGCAAATTCATATGTGGTTCTTTAGCTATAGGTAGTTCAGCCAAGCCATGGCAGTTTACCAGCACTGGCAGAAAGTTGTTTTAACACTGCAACATCAAACTGTTCTGGAGACTTCACAGTCTGCCTTGGAATGGCTGTAGGTGCCAAGTGGACACAGCTTCTGCTGTGAGGAACTTAAAATCCTCCTTACTGCTCTTCCAGACTCTTTAAAGACAAGGTTTAACTTCCAGCATGAGCACAGCTCTGCATAAGCTCATTGACCCCAAAACCTATAGGCATCAAGGCACCCAGCAGAAATCCTGCACATTCCCACCATGCCAGAGAGAAATGGGGCTTATTCAAGGACTGACAAATAGGCAAGACTTTGAGGGGTGAGAGTAGAATGAAAATAGAAAACTTGAGAAAAGCCTGGTGTTTATAGCTTTGGGAGAAAGGGCAGCAGGACTGTAAGCTGCGTGCTCACCATCTCCTCCTCCAGGTGCACACAGGGATGGAGCAGTCCCAGTGAGTGGTTTCAGGCATTGAAACCACTGTAGACTTGGAATCAATTCACAAGTGAAAATAAAGACAGAATAATCACAAAATCCCAGACTGGTTTGGGCTGGAGGGACTACCAAGCCCACCCAGTGCCACCCCTGCCATGGCAGGGACACCTCCCACTGTCCCAGGCTGCTCCAAGCCCCAGTGTCCAGCCTGGCCTTGGGCACTGCCAGGGATCCAGGGGCAGCCACAGCTGCTCTGGGCACCCTGTGCCAGGGCCTGCCCACCCTCACAGGGAGGAATTTCTTCTTAACATCCGACCAAGTACCTGGTTACACAGACACCAGGAACTGTCTCACTCTGCAGCAGGCTGCAGTCAATGTCTGCTGAAATGTGACGCACAGAATCCAGCACAGGTTCCTCCTGCACACATTCCTGCACTCCTCTCAGGACACAGCTCTCACAACCAGTCCCAGAGTGCTCCTGCTGCCCAGGAGGAGATGGGAAAGGGCTGAGCCCTGGCTACAGCCTTGGCAAGAGCTCAGCAAGAGCCATTGGTGTCACCGCAGCCCGAGAGACAGAACAGGGAGAGAATTTCTATTTGCCCTTTGAAGCTGAGAAGGGACCAGTTTGTGTCTGAACAGCATTCCTTCACGCCTCCCCATATTATCTAAAAGTAGGAGACTTAGCAATTAAGCAACCCTCAGATGAATAATTGAGGAAAACTAAAGACTGGAAAGATACCAAAGTCTTCCCTCACAGGACTGCAGAGTGATGCATTGCTTTGCAACTGCAGATAAACCAGGCCACAACCAACCTCATCCTCTGGCCACTATCTAAGAGCCAGGAGGAAAAGACTGGAAGCAAGAAAACACCAGCTTACTACAAGTTTTGCCCTGAAACTCCATTGGCACAGGAGCCCCAAGCTTTCCTGCATGATGCTTCATGATTCCCCGATGCTGTTACAGCCACGCTCAGCTGCTACACAGCCCATGCCTCGTTCACTTGAGCAGCCTGAGCCTGGGAACACCAGAGAGTATTATCAGAGCACAGGGAATGCTGCTCTAATTGTTGGTTTGCAAAGTTATGTGGATAAATGATCATCCGGGGAAAGAAACATGGTGTATGTACAGCTAATCTACTTAGAATTTGTTGTAAATAAATAATATTGAATATTAAAACTATTCCCTATTCTCACGTTCAAATAACTCCTCAGTATTTTCATCTGATCTTACCAGAAATGATGAAGCTGGACTTTGCTGTCCACCTCTCCCATTCTTACCTCTTGCACTGCCAGGAAAGTGCTAAATAGATGAATTGCCAGCTTCCTGCAGCAGAGAGCTGATCTTCTGGGCCCTGTGACACACAGATGAGGGAGTCAAACCACAGAGGTCTTTGGAGGCTAAAATCCTGTGTCTCTGTGGTGCTCACAGCAGCTGGTGCTAGGCAAGAGGTGAGCAGCTGCACAGGTGACCTGAGGGCTGTGGGGAGTTGGAAATCCCACATATTTTGTTCATGTGTCAAATCTGGGCTCTGTTTCCTGTGCTCACCCCATAAACTCCATAGGTGAACTCACTAAAAATGGCATCACAGAGATCCCTGCAGATCAGCTAAGTGCAGATACCAGGTCAAAGACTGGACTCATTTACCTTGGAGATTCTTTCCAGCTTTTGTGATGCCTGACTCTATAAACTGAAGCTGGTCTTTTGCTCATTCTGCATTTTTGTCATAGCTTCTGAATCAATCCCTTCAGAACATCAGCTGAACAAGTATTGCTCTCCAGGCAGCTTCTCACACAGTAGAGGGATGGGCAATAGAAACCACACAATGTTTTTTACAAAGGTGTCTTTGTTCTTTTCTAGGACAATTTTGGAATCAAGTGCTGTAGCACAAACATGTTTTTTCAGGTTTACAATAGCCTCTCACCTTTACTGGTTCTGCAAAGCAAATTGGGTGCTGAATACCACTCACACATGAATTAGTGGCCAGTTGGCCAAAACTTCTCTTTCTTGTCTCCAGCCCAGCTTTAGCCATGACTCTGCACACTCAGAAATCACAGGGCAATGGAAGACTTGTCCTCTTAACAGCAGTAATGCAAGATGACTGCAAATGAAATTTTACATTCTAATTAATACTTGGTCCCCAGTGATGCTCCTGAGTGTCCTGGCTGTTCAGAGGTGTCCCAGCTCCCTCAAACAAACACAACTGCACCAGCCAGGACATCTCATTTCATGGCCTGTGGCATCAGAAACGCACTGCTACAAGGCTCTGAGGCCAGTGGGCTGCACTACAGAGCAGATAATCTCCAGCAGGGGTTGGAGGAAGAGTTCTGCTTTGAGCTCACCTGAAGATGATCAATAGCTGCACCCACCAAATTTGTTTTCTTGCTGCCCATCAGAGCTAAGGAGAAGAATTTCTCAGGAGCTCCTGCCAACCATTGCCATGAGCTATTTGAACTCATGTCCTTGTCCCTTTCCCAGGTCTGCTGTGTGAGGAGCCACCTCCACAGTGCTGTCAGACACCCTGGGGCCACCAGCCCCTCGCTGGAAGGGTTCCAGCCAGGTACTGCCAGCTCTGCGTGTGCTGGGGATGTCACCTCCTGCACTCACACCTCGTAAACGCCCTATAAACCCCCGGCACTGGAGTGGTGCGTGCGCATTACTATTACTATTAAGTTATGTCACTGCTTCCATAATGAAATATTTCAGTGTGTTGTAAGTCAGCTCTAAAACTCTCTTTGGGCTAAAACTTGGCATGTCCACATATGCAAACACACTCACACAGCCTGATTTCTGGGAAGGGGTGAGACTGTGCATTACTCCTGAATTCTGCACAGGGGCAGAGCGTATTCTCACGGGGAGAAGCTGCAGAGCACCCGCGAGGCCAGTGGGGGAAGGCAGAGACTGCTGGAAATGGGACGGCCACAAACCCACCCATCACTGCCATTGCAGCCTCCTTTCCATCCCCCAGCTCCGGGAAAGGGGGACGGCATCTTGTCTGCTCTTGGGGACGGTGAGCGGAGGGTTACATGTTTTCCCAGCTCTGTCTGAAACTCGGAGGGTACAGGGACACTTCAGAGTCCCCCTGCATAGGCTGCTTCAAAGGAGGAGTCCTTGGAAGCTCACCGGCACTAAACCCATCCTTTAAACAAGCTTTGCTTTGCAACAGTTTGGATGCTCCTTGACTGTTACTGCAAACTGCAGAGAGAAAACATGTTTGCAGTGCCAGGACTGTCCTGGGATGTTGCGTTGTTTCTGTAGAAGTTGGACTTTTCTGTTCTCCCTATCATGTAATGGTTCTGCGCTGGTTATCTTCTCCTCCCTTTGTACTGCCAGTTATCCCACCTCCTTCCCAGTTGCCTTGGAGACTAATGTATCCTTTCTCAAATCCCTCCCCGGTGCCCTGTCCGTCACTCGGCGCTCGCACCCTTCTCTCCAGAAACTTCCAGCTAGAGCGTTGAGTGATTGGTTCAGGGACCAGGGCCCCACCCTCAAGTTATCCCCATTGGGGTTCTCCCTAAGTCAATCTTTTGTATCCCGCTCCCCTCTAAAACTCTATTCGCCAGAGGGTCGACTCCTCCCCTGTCTCCCTCCCTCCTTAGAAGCTGTTGCAAGCGCCTCCCCCCTTCTCTGTTCGGCTGTCGGTTCCCCTGGAACCCAGTGAACCTGGATTCCCCACAGCTGGAGAGCGCTCTCTTTTTTCTGCTGGCTGCAGCCATAAGCCATGCCTCGTCCCACCGCAAGGTGTGGCTGCTGTCACAGCACAGGGCGTTTGCCTCAGGCGCTGTCCCTGAGCCACGGAGATCGGGACAGTGCTGCCCTGCTGCTAGCGGTGCTGGATAGCTGGCCGGGCCGTCCGAGAAGGGCAATCCTTGCCCAGCCTGACCGCTTCACTGGGACATGGCTGCTGTTAAAGAGTGTAAATCCCACTGCTCACAGAGGTCCCTCCTGCGCGGCCCCGCGAGCTTGGCACTATCAGAGGAAGAAGAAATCTGCCCCTGGAAGCTGCATCCAACACTGCCTGCACAGTTAGTGGGAAGAGGAGAGGGATTTTTAAGAAGCATAAAGAAAAGGGGAGCATAGAGAAAAAGGGAGCCTCCTGTCTCTTGAAATCTCCCCCAGCCTGAACAAGCTCTCTTTGGGGCTAGAGACTCCCAGAAGCAGAATGGGACAGTGCCTGCTGTAAACACAGCATCCTTCTGATGTCTGCAGCTGCAGGTGTTTGTACACTTGATCTTTTGTGATAAACACTAAGGACATTTCCTTCATACTTACTTTGCAAGTCTTCTAGGAAACACACCAAACTCCAGGCAGTCATTTGCTGTGATGTTTTGTTCCCTGAATAACACAAAACTCCACCTTTATGTCAGTGTTCCTCTGGTTTGCTGGGTCAAAATCCACGTCTGGCCTGAGGGAGATGAGTCATTTGCCCGGGTGCTTTCACTCCTGCTACAGCCCTGAGATGGTCCACATATAGAAAGAAGAAATATAGGGAAAGAACTATAACAACGTATTATCATGTAATCAGGTGGTAAAAAAGGGGAGTGTAATTGAAAGTAAGGGTATTCTTCTTTAATTTCATGCAACTATATTTAGTGATATTAGTGGTTTGAGCATTGCTGTACGTCCTCCCAACTAGAAATTATCTGGTTCCACCTAGTGGACTCAGGAGAATGTAACAGCTCCATCTTTTCAGGGAGGAGGCAGCACTAGGACCACAGTGATTGTTTCACACAGTAGACCCGAGCACACAGTTTGCTCCAGCTCGGAGCATGGGCTCATCCCAGCCTAAGAACTCCTGAAGGCTAAATTATTAGAAATAGCATTACCACAGGATCTATGATGGCTATCATGAGATAATCATCACACATCTGGATTTTTAAGACACAGAGTGTTGTCTGGTGCTTTCCAGTCCCTGGTGACATGACCTAATAGCAACATGCGCCTGGAGCTGCGCTAGTGCAGCACTCTGTGCGGGGGGAAGGAGGCACTGCTGGGCTGGGAGAGCACACAATTGGCAGCCCATGGCTGTGATTTACACAAAGCTGTTTGTGTCTTGTAAATAGATTTCTTTTCCTTCAGTGGTAGGGAGCCAGGAGATGCATTAGTCAGCAGCAGAACAGAGAACATCTTGGTGCAGAGCAGGATCAGGGGAAGGACAAGCCTTCCAGCACAGGGTACTCACATGGCTTTTGAAATGAAGAGCTGCAGCAAATGTGGAAGGGTAAATAAGGCCAGGAAATCTTTTGCTCTATGAATGAACTCCCTGCTATTTATGATGCTGAGTTTCCAGGGATGTTGCTTTGGAGCTGGGCTCCTGCTGGGCAAATGATTCTTCCCAAACTGAGGTGGGTGCCATGTTATCATTCCCTGGCTCTACCTGTCCCTATCTGGCTGCTCCTCAAAGCTCTGGCTTCAGCCCAATCTTCTGCCTTCTGAGCAGCAAGATTTAAATGGTCCTTATCATTCAAATGATTTGACTTCAAATTGAAATGATTTGATTATTTTAACAACTGATTAAATCAGCTCCCTCTGATCTAATGCTGTTGGTGTCTGGGAACAGTGCAGCCAGGACTGAGATGCTCAGTACAGGCTGCAAAACCTGCTGGAAATGCACAACAGTATTTAGGTTGTTTATGACACTCCCCTGCCATTTCCTCATGCTGTTCCTGCACCTGTACTGGGTGGGCGAGGCTGTGCATGCCCTTTGAGCAGAGATGAACTTTTGGGGTCAGCTGCCTAATGGCCAGGAGGTGCCAAACTGTTTGGGTCACTGGTGTCCTCTGCCTGCCCTGCAATTCATTGCTGCCATTTCTCTCACCTCTTATTTCTTCTCCCTGGTACCTCTGCCACTACTTCAGCTTCTCAAACCTTTTTTTCTGTTTCTCCTCCCCTCTGGAAGTTGCCGGATCTTCTCTTCTCTTCCCAAGGAAGTGATGTGGGCTAAAACATCAGAGAGTGAACCAAGTCATGTACACCAAGAGAGATTAGATTTTGTTATCACTGGGTTGTTTAGAATCATGGAATCAGAGAATCCTTAAAGTTGGGAAAGACCTTCACAATAATCAATTCCAACCATCAACCACACCATCACTATGTTCACCACTAAACCACATCCCAAGTCCCGCATCAACATGTCTTCTGAGCTCTTCCAGGGATGGTGATTCTACCAGCGCCCTGGGCAACCTGTTCCAATGCTTTACAACCTTTTCCAAGAAGAAATGTTCTCTAATTTCTAATCTAAACCTCTCCTGGTGCAAGTTGAGACCTTTTCCTCTTGTCCTGTCCCTGTTCCCATGGGAGCAGAGCCCCACCTGGCTCCACCCTCCTGTCAGGGACTTGTGGAGAGCCACGAGGCTCCCCCTGAGCCTCCTTTTCTCCAGGCTGAAACCTGGAGAAACTCAAACCCACAGTTTGAGTTGATTCAAAGGAACCAACAAATCTGTTTTAGGTACTGGTAAATGATGCTGGCTGTTCTTAGTAGTAAAAACCAGAAAACAAATGAGATATGCCCAGCAGCTCAGTGTGGTGAGTTGTGCTAGGAAAGAGCCCACTCCAGACTCCAATGGCACAAGCATCAGCACCAGATTCTGCCTGGGATAACCTCTGTGAATTCCTCCCTCACTTAGGCAGCTGAAATTTCTTCCCTACTGTTTCCAAACAAAAATCAAACATAAACAGTGAGAAATTATTTCATCTCTACTAATGAGTGGCAGCATGAGAACTCAGCAATATGTTAAGAGAAAATCTCCCTGGTACACTGAATTACACTTTTCCTGGAGTGAAGCAAGAACCCTTGTGATTGAAAAACTCCCTTTCCAGACTCAGAGATTGTTTTTATAAAGTATTAAAAAAAAGTATAATGTTCCAAAACTCAGCCAGGAAAGCAGCGGTAATAATTCTTCCCTAATGCCTCTGAAATCAAGCTCCACTTGGCCTGAATTTTTTCAATTTGGAGTGTATGTATACACAACATTGCTAACATCTCGCTGCAGTAGATGTGTGCAGTGTGTGCAGTGTGTGCTGCAGTGCCCAGCTGCTGGCTCTGTCACCCCAGAAACTGCTGCTCCATCCCCACGGGCTGCAGGCCCCCATGGGCAGGGCTGGGCCGTGGGGGCTGCTCCCCTGCATGGCCTCCCCTTCACATCCCTGCCAGAGCCACGGGCAGCTGCCTGTGGCCCCCGAGCGCGCTCAGGAACTGACCACTGCTGCTGGAGATCTTGGTGCTGAGCCCCTGAATCATCGCGCACTCGGACATGCTCACAAACAAAGGAGGAACAGGGCCTCAGTGGCCCGAAGAGCTGCCCACAGAACCAGGAGGACATGGATGAGTGGGATTGCAGAAGCGGCGTGGGGAGAACATCCAGGCAGGCTGCCAGGGGCTGAGGCTGGGGCAATGGGAAATCTGCAGTGGGAAGGAAACCACACAGCATCTGGTATTTTGAAACACAGCTAGAGTTTTCCTCTGCATTCTGACTATGAGTCACCAATGGTGGGCTATGAAATTCCTAATACCTGTCTGGCCCTTGGGGCTGAGCTGTGGGATGAAGCTCTGGGAGGAGACCTGGGAAAGATCCTAGAGTGAGCCAGGGTCCCCCATGTCAGAGCAGAGCCCGGAACAGTGGGAAGGGATCCATGGCACCCTCGCTGCCCCACTGCTGCTTCCATGCCCTGCAGGGCTGTTTGCCAGCCTGGCCTGGCTGCAGCTTCTCCCCAGCCTCTGCAGGAAGGCATTGGGCATCAGCTGCCACACAGCCCCAACTGACCAGGGATCCCCTGCATTTTCCCGGTCCCCAGGCATATCCTGAGGTGTGGCTGCTTGGAAGAGGGAGGGTCATAACCAGCCCCAAGAGCCTGGAGGGATCAGGATTTTCCTGATCCTTACCCATGTTTTGGACAAGTATTGCCTCCTGAACAGGCCACCTCCTGAATGTGCAATGATTCCATCTGATCCAGCTGTGCCTCTTCCTTTCTCAAGGGATGGACAGAGGGGCTCTATGGAAGGTGGCATTTCCTGCAGGAAGGGAGGCGATGCCAGGCACAGCCACAGGAGGTAATTGCTGTGCCTCTGGGCCTGAGCCCTGCTGAGGCTTGAGCTGCCCTCTCTGCTGCTTGGCACTGCGGGCACAGCCCGGACAAGACAGGCACAGCCCAGAGGAATTGTCCCAAGCAGGCCCAGGGCACTCGGGTACTGAGCTGTCCTGCTGGGCTCCCTCCGTGGGAGACACGTCCCGAAACCTGGGAGCGGCTGCACGGGGTGCCCATGGTGGGGAAAGGGCAGAGGGGGAGATCAAGGCTCCAGTGTGTCCTGAGAGGGCCTGGCCATGTGCCCATGGGCTGTGGGAGCTGTTCCATGGGCAGGTGGGCAAGCAGGAGGGAAGGACGGAGGTTGGGGGAGACAGCAGTGGCACTGCAGATTTCCCCAAGCATTTAGTGAGGCTTTCCTGTGTGGGAGGGAGAGAGCCCCAGGGCCCTGGGCTGCTGCAGCTGCCCCTCCAGGCATGTTGCACAGGACCTGCAAAGAGCGTGGAGAGTGACCAGGAGGCACAGGCTCCCACAGCCTTACCCCACCCCCTGGCAGTGCCCAATTCCCCAAGGGAGAAGGGGATCCCAGCACACCATGGAAATGGTTCTGTAGGATCTGTGCTCCCTTCTCGACTGGGATCATGACTTGGAGTAGTTGGAAATGCTGGTGAATGGTGCTTTGAAGACCTTGCCAGATGCTGGAGGCATGTTCTCAATGTACCTTTCCTGACAGAATAATCCGTGTCAGTGTGGCAGGAGCTTACTCATGAGCCAGTTCCCTTAAGTTCCTCTGAAGGTTGATCAGTTCTGGAAACCTTGCCCTGATCCCTTCTGGAGCCCTGAGGGATCCCACAGGATCGCTGTCAGTGGGAGGAAAGAGCATTTAGCTGTCCATCCTCCTCCTGTGTGCAATGCCATTGTGTCCTTCTGTGTGCTCTGTGCAGCCACAGAGAAGAGCAGAGCGGGAAGGGGCTGGGCCCAGGGCTGTGCCCCAGGGCTGAGCCTTTCTCAGCTCCTTTGCTGCCCCCAGGGAGCCTGAGCTGCTCCTGCTGCCACTGCCAAGGCCTGGCCCTGCCTGGGGCTGGGTTTGGAGCTGCTGGCAGCTCCAGAGAGTCCTTTCTGCCCCAAGAACCCCGCATGGGGCTCCTTCCATCCCAGTGTGGGGCCACTTCAGGCACGAGGTGCCCCTGGCCCTGCTCCTGAGTGAAAGGCAGAGCCTAGGGAATGCCTTGGAGGGCACCAATCACCCAGGTGCCCTCACTGCCACTCGGGCCTGAAGGAGAATCTTCAGCAGTGCCATTGGAGCTGTTGTGTCCTGCCTTTCTTTGCAGATGAGCCTGTTGGCAAAGGTGATCTGGCTTCCCAGCCCACGTTCAGGATTGAGCCTCTTGGAGTAGGTCAAGGCCTTTCCCCTGGGAGAGCTGCCAGCTAGGAGCCCAAAGCTCGGCCAGGGGGGCATCGCTGCAGGTGCCAGGACAGAGCCATGCTTGTGTGTGCCCTCGCCCTGCACGATCCACTCACAGCTTCTGCTCAGCACTGGCAGATGTTTGGAGGAGTGTTGGCCCTGGCCCAGCTGAAAAAGCCCAGATGATTTGTTGATTTTACCCGATTTTGCACAAGCATGACGTCCTGAACATGCCATCAAAGTAATGGATAACTGTTCCGTCTGTTAAGGTGTACTTTCTGTTTCTCAAGTGATGGGCCAAAAGGCAGGACAGAAGGAGGTGTTTCCCCAAAGAAGCAGAGGCCGATTGGCAGCCCCTGCTGCAGGAAGGAAGGCCAAGCCAAACACAGGCATGGGCACGGGCACAGGCTCAGAAGGTAATTGCTGTGCCGGGCTCAGCAGGGCTCAGCCCTTGGCAGGGCTGTGTGGCTGCAGCTCTTCCCCCAGGGCCTGCCCTTGCACGGCCCGGCCGCAGCCAAAGCTGGAGGTGCCTTTGGAGCTCGTTCACAGCCCCGGGGAAAGGGGACTCGTGCACCAACGTCCCTCCCGCTGCAGCTGCTCTGGAGCTGGCCCTGAGTGCCCAGAGGCCCAAGGCACAGGAGCAGCCCTGAGTGGGAGCCCTGCCGTGAGCCCAGGGCCAGAGCCAGCCTTGGCTCTCGACTGGGCAGGGGCTACACTGGGTTCTGACAGGGCCTGACTCTGTGCCCTGGGACTGGGGGAGCTGTCACGGGGCAGGGAGGGCCAGGGCTGGCAGTGGCTGCCCAGGGATGGCTTTGGCCCGTGTCCCTCCAAGCAGCCACTGCCCAAGAAGCTGCGCTGCCCCTGGGCTCTCCTCCTGGCCTGCTGGGCTTTGTTGGGTGGCACAGCCTGTGCCAAGGGGCGGCAAGGTGCCTGCAGGCCCCAGCTCTGGGGGAAACGGAGAACGTCTTGCCCGCATCCACTGTGCTGCCAGCTCAGCAGTGCAGCACAGCACGGGCTGACGCTCCCCATTGCTCCCACAGGTGCAGCTGGAACCACAGCACATGTTCCTGATGCCCAGAAGGGCCTTGGAAAGGGTTTCTGTCAGGGAACAGGCTGCTGGCTGGGGTTCCTGGCAGGCCTGCTTGTTTTGGAGCTGATCTTCATCTTATGCTCTGCCCGAATTTGGACTTACTTGAGGAGAAAACAGTGAGTGTTTAGTTCTCCTTTCCCTCAAACAGCTTCTTTTGAAAGTCTACTGTACATAGGAAACATTCCCAGTGAGGCTGCAGTGTAGGTGTGGCCAGTACTTGATTGTCCAAAGAACTCTGATGAGGGTTCTGCTGCTGCCCAGAGCTTTCATTGGCCTCCTCATTGCTGGGCCTTGTCCTGGGGGGCCCGCTGGGGCTGCAGCCAGTGCTGGCTCCCACTGAGGCTGCCTGGCCAAGAGCAGCCCGAGGGGCACAGGGCAGAGGCAAAGCACAGTGGGGAGGAGAAAGAGCAGGACGAGATTGCCCTTGAAAGGCAGGGGACAGGAGAATGTCGCTTATCCGAGAGAGCCCCAAAGAGCAGCTGGAAGGGGTGCCAGCTGCTCAAGGATCCCCGAGGAGCGGAGGGAGGGCGTATCGGCTGATGGGGTGTCCCGAGGAGTGGCTGGGGAGAGTGGGGGTGTCCGTTGGTGGGGAGGAGCGGCCGGAGGGCTTGCACGGTCCGGTGGTGGGGAGGCTGGCGGGGCCTGTCGGAGTAGGCTCAGCCCAGCTGGTGGGTACGGCTAACGCCGCCTGCCCGCCCGCAGGACCATGGCGCAGTTCCTGTTCGAGGCGGACTTGCACGGGCTGCTGAAGCTGGACACACTGATCCCGAACGCGCTGCCTGCACGATGGCAACGCAAGGCCAAGGAGAGTGGCCCCGGGCCCAGCCCCGTCGGCGTGTCGCCCGTGAAGCCGGCCAATCGCTCCCACAGCTCCAGCAAGAGAGACAGAGAGACAGATGCCGTCCAAGATACCCGGTGAGCGCCGGCCACCAACAGCAGAGGTTTAGTGCGGGAGCCTCGCCCAGGCTGCTTGTCTGTAGCCATGGGGCTCTGGGCTCCCGGCCACGCTGCCCTACCGGCTGCTGCTCAGGCAGGAGGAGGTGAGCTGTGCTCCTGACAGCCACCCACCTCCTTGCCAGCATGAGGGGCATGTCTGCTTTATCTCGGCTGTTTGAGGGGCCTGGAAAGGCCCGCGGTGGCCTTGGGGCAGCTCGCGTATCGAAGGACGAGAAGAGGCTTCAGTTCTTTTTTCTGGTTTTATGTTTATTAATTGTTTATCTAAAAGATGTTTTTTCAGCTAACAGAGATCTGCACAGCAGTCAGCTATGGGCACACTGCTCTGCCCTCCGGGGCAGGCACTTATCTTTATACCCATTGTGACGTGTACAATATTTATCATTTTTCTTCAATACTATCTATTGTTATAACTCGGTGTACTCTTAGTAATAACCAATCTAAAGGTGCTACTGTGGCCAAAGAAGATGGAAGAGAAGAAGAAGAAGAAAGAAGACAAGACACACTCCAATTCTTCTATCTTACTCTTCTAAACCCCCCTGTACATAAATCTTAAATCTTGTGTCTCACTCTCTAATTAACTAATCTCTTCACTATTCACTCTGTGAAGCTCTCATCTTTGTCGTCTCCTGTGCAGGACTAAAGTCTAGCTACTAGACACTTCTGGCAACATTCCAAGAGTCTTGAACCCCCCCAGAGTCTCAGTAGCTCAGCATCTCAAGACTGAAATCTTGAGATCTGACAGGGGCAGAGCTCTGAGCACTGGGGCTGGCGAGCTGCTGTTCGCCCAGCTGAGCCTTGCTGGCACAGCTGTATGCTAGGACGAGTGTGGGCGGGACTGTCAGCTGACAGCTTTACGTCCTGTGAGCGTTTTTGTATCTTCCCCTTATCTCTGGACTCTGGAATTGTTGCACTAGACCCAAGTGCACACAGTCCCTAACCAACTTGGTGGCAGGGAGGAAAATATAAGTTAGTTGTGACTGGGTGGCATGAGACCTCAGAGTCCTATTTGTCTGGTGGGTGTGATGTGGAAGAGTGTTGGGTTTACTCCCGTGAAAGCTCTAATACAGGCTGTTAAATAGCTGTAAGACAATATTTTCATATGTGAATGCAGGTAAATCTGGATCCAAAATTCAAAGCACCCCCACAAAGGCTGGGGGGGATCGCTACCTTCCCAACCGCAGCACTATGCAGATGGAGATGGCAAATTTCCTCCTAACCAAAGAGAATGACCCTGCTGAGGATTCCCCTACCAAGAAGGTGATCATGTTGCTAAGTTACAATTACTTCAACAACCGCTACTCCTTCCCGCCCCTTTACAGAGCAGTAAACTATAGGTTCTATCAAGTGGGCACGCCGGACTGACAAGTCCCAGCCATCACTACTTGCAGCTCTGGGCTTCAGGTGCCGAGCATGAGATTGAAGCTGTAGAGACTGCCATGCAGTCTAAGCCTATGCTGCTTCTGGTAGCAAAATTTAGCTTTTGACTAATGAGGCTTTAAAATGTAGCAGGCAACAAAAACACAAAGCTGTAAGCCTATGCAAAGTGAAACTGCTGGTGGTAGCTATTCTAGGACAATGTCTCCACAGGGAACACTTCTGGAATATTTTACACTGTGTTCTGAAATCTGTTTATGAAGCATTTGGTCGCTTTGTGGCTGTGGCTTTTCCCACTGGCAATCACACTGAATTTGCCATTGTGTGAAAATATGAGCAGGACGATGTATGAAAGTCTGAGGAAAAACTGCTTTGACCTGCCTCTGTGTGACTGACCCTTGCAGCACAGTCAAACATCTGCAGATTCTAAGAGAAGGGGACTTCGGTGTCTGTTTATATTGCAGTGTGGGAATTGTTGTAAATGCATTGCACTGAGGGCGATTTGTCTCTGTAGGAGCAACAGAAAGCCTGGGCAGTGAATCTGAATGGTTTTGATGTAGAAGAGGCAAAGATCCTCCACCTCAGTGGAAAACCAGAGAATGCTCCAGAAGGTATGTCTGTGTGAGCGGAATCAGCAGGAGAGATCAGGTCAGGGGAACAGCAACACAGAGGCTCTGTGTGTGGTCACAAGAGAAATCAGCTGGTTTCTGAGAGCTGTACAAGCTGGAGTCTCCTTTCTTAAGGTTCCTGAGGTCGAGGGAGGGCATAACAGTTACAGTGAATTTATTTAGGAGAGGTGCTATGAGTGCCAGTTGGTCACCTGTTACAGGGCTTGCAAGGGTCTTCAGGGTGAAGACAGAGGCGAGAATCTTGACCTCATGTTCAGAAGGCTTGATTTATTCTTTTATGATATATATTACATTATTACTATACTAAAAGAAATAGAAGGAAAGTTCTCAGAAGCTAGCTAAGCTAAGAATAGAAAAAGAATGAATAAACAAAGGGCTGTGTCTCAGCAGAGAGTGAGACCCAGCTCTGCCGTGAGTGGTCAGTAAGTCCAAACATCCACCCGAGACCAATCACGGATCCACCTGTTGCATTCCACCGCAGAAGATAAGCATTGTTTACATTTTGTTGCTGAGGCCACAGCTTCTCAGAAGGGAGAAAAATCCTAAAGAAAGGATTTTTATGAAAAGATGTTGGTGACAGTCACCTGTACTGCAGGTTCCAAACCTTCATGAAGTCTGTAAGAGCATCAAACTCTCTGCTCTGAACTTTCTAGCTTAAACTGCAACTAAATATAATGGGATTCAAAACCCCAAGTGTTTGTTAAATTTGTTTCCATGAATGAGGAAATTGTAGCTCAGCCCTGTTCAGCAGTTCATTCTGCCAGTGATTTTAGTGCACTGCAGGCTTGTGAGTGTTTCTCTTAGGACTTTATTTTCACTCCAAGGGATTCCTAGTTGGGTGAGCAGCACTCAGCTGGGAGGAAACTAACTCAGGTTAACAAACCTGTTCCCCTGCACACAGGCTATCAGAATAACCTGAAAGTGCTCTACAGTCAGAAAATGGCACCTGGGTTCAGCAGGAAGAATAGCAGATATATTCCCTCAAAGCCAGACCAGGTCTTGGATGCACCAGAGATTCGCAACAACTACTGTAAGTTGTTGTATTCATATTGTTGCATATCATATTTCTAGGGTCTCATATCTTCTGGGTGGTTTTCTCACAGCAGCTCTTCACAGCAGCATTGTTGTTGCTTCTTAGTCAGGACTCCTCTCTAGCTCTCCCTGAATGCCTCACCCCTTTTTATCCCAGCTACCTCCACGGGCTACAGCTGCTGCCCAATTAAGGACATCGCAGCTGCCGCCCATTTACAATACCTAGAATCAGGGCAGGGTCACTTATACAATACAGAGATCTTTTACTGCAATACATATCTTTACTCAGGCCCCTACAGTAAGTAGGCTTCAGGGTTGAGTGCTGGGCATCCAGAACATTCTGCACTGGATTGCTGTTCCTAGAACAGTGTAACTGGGCTGTCTGTATTATTTTGTGTACCCAGGCTAGCGCAGACCACTTCTGGAGTGTCCCTGTGTGGCCTTACAGGGACAGTGGTCTAGGGCACTGTGTAGATACCTTGGAGCAGGGTACCTGGCCCCAGCAGCTGGGCATAGTGACACTCAGAAGGCTGCCCCTCACCTGTACGTGTGTGTGTGCACATGTGCACCCGCACCTGCTGCATCAGCACGGGTGAAGGGCATGCTCTCTAGCCAAGCATGGTGTGACCTGCATTGCTCTTTCAAATTGTAGATCTGAATCTCAGACTGGAGCTCCCAGAACTTCTTGGCAGTGACTCTGGACAACACTGTTTATCTGTGGAATTACGGTACTAGGGAGATTATCCCCCTGCTGCAGACGGAGCATCCAGATATTTACATTTCCTCTGTGTCATGGATTAAAGATGGAGACTACCTTGCTGTTGGCACAAGTAGTGCTGAGGTTCAGGTGAATGCAGGAGTAAAACTAGAGGTGTTTTCTAGGGATTGACAGAACTGTGGGGCCTGGGGACAAAACCTTGGCTGGCAGAGGAAGGATGCCATGCACCTGACTTGTCTTCCCTGGTGTGGGGTGGAACTGCCCAGTGTGCAAGGCAGGGTTTGGTTTGGGGGTTTTCTGATAAGCAGCGTAACCTTCTGTGCTATAGTCAAGAGATACACATTTTCTCTGTTCCCTTACTGAGAAAGCTGAATGCCAGAGCCTGTGCAGTGAGGTTCCTAGGGCACAGAAACAGGATTGGGTTTCTTCTGAAGAACTTTTTGCTTTGCCTCTCCAGCTATGGGACATTGAGCAGCTGAAACGTCCCCGAACCATGACCAGCCATTGTGGTCGTGTGGGAACCCTCAGCTGGAACAGCTGCATCCTCTCCAGGTAAAGCAGTGGGTCAAGGGCAGTTTCCAGTTGTTGCAAACTCCTATCCCTCAATCTATGTGTGGCATGGGTTAGGCATGGCAGAGAGAAGTTTGTCCTGGCTTGGGATTCTTACTCAGCCTTATCTGTTGGGGCTGTGAGGAGAAGGCCTCTTTCCTGTATTGCAATTTGTGCTGAAGTTGTAAAGAGCTTGTGTGGGTGTTTCACTCACACCAACAGACCTGTGTTGCTGGTAACACTGGTTGAAACCCAGTGGCAGCTATAGCAGTCTTGCAACAACAGAAATGGATTTGGGTGAAAATGTGCAGCCTGACCCTGCAAGCCTTCTCTTCTCTCTGCAGTGGTGCACGGACTGGGCACATCCATCACCACGATGTCCGAGTGGCTGAGCATCACGTGGCCACCCTTGCTGGCCACACACACGAGGTGTGCGGACTCAAATGGTCTCTGGATGGCCGCTACCTGGCCAGTGGTGGCAGTGACAGTCTGGCGAACGTCTGGCCATGCACCCAAGGTGGGGGTGGCAACTTTGCTCCTGTACAGACCTTCACTCAGCACCAGGGTGCTGTCAAGGTGAGCACAGAGCTGCCATGGGCGGATATGTGTGTGCAAGGCAGGCATGCAGCACTGGCTGGGTGCAGGTTGCCTCTTGTATGTTTTAAAATGAACTCTCCTCTCTCAGGCTGTGGCGTGGCGCCCATGGCAGATGAATGTTCCAGCCACTGGAGGTGGCACTAGTGACAGACATATCCACATCTGGAACGTGTGTTCTGGCGCCTGCCTCAGTGCTGTTGATACCCGCTCCCAGGTGAGAGATGAACATCAGCTTGGAGACAAACACCTTCTGGCAGCACACCTACACAGAGCTGCTGGCTCCTCAGGCCCAGAGGCACAGGGAAGGAGGGGGACCATGCTGGCCTCCAAGTGGTGAGCATCAGCACATGCACCTTGTCGCACCTGTGTTACTGCCTGTTTGCAGGTCTCTTCTATCCTATGGTCCACAAACTACAGGGAGCTCATTTCAGCCCATGGCTTTGCATAGAATCAACTGGTTATATGGAAGTATCCAAGAATGAACAAGGTTGCAGAGCTGCAAGGTAGGTGGACAGGGCCTGGGTGGGGGGGGGCTGTTAGAGGTTGAAGACAGCTGCACTCCTTGGTTGGAGCCTGCAGCATTACTGATACAGGACAGTATCTGGGGCCATGCTGCTAGGAGTAAAGCATGCCCACGGGGCTGTGGAAGAGATACCGTTGATCCAAGTGTATGCTTGGGGTCTGAAATCATGCTGCCACAGCCAGTGGGGGGACAGCTGTGCAAGCTGGCAGGGCTCATAGGAGCATACAGGAGTAAATGTGCATGTGCTGATCAGCTCATCCCTGATTGCACATTCCTTCTCCTCCTCAGTTCATACTGATAGAATCTTGAACCTGACCTTGAGTCCTGATGGTACATCAGTGGCCTCAGCAGCTGCTGATGAAACACTGCGGATCTGGCGCTGTCTTGAGATGGACCCCATAAAGAAGAAGAAGAAAGAGAAGGCAAACAGTGCCAAAAGCAGTGTTCTTCACCAGAGCATCTGCTGAGAGCACGGGATTGTTGTGGGGAGGGGGATATTTGGTTTACACACTATACAGTATTTTAAATGTTAATGAACTGCTTTACTTGACTTTTTCTTAATGGAGTCTGATGGAAGAAAAAGCCATGGCTCCTAAACCCAAGTCCTTCTCCCTGAGGCTGGGGATCTGGGCAAGGTGTGGAGACCTAGGTCTTAAGGGCCAGTTTACAGGCTCCTGAGCTTAGCACAGCCTAGCAGAAGGATGCTGTGCAAGGGCTGTACTTCTGTTTCTGTCCCAGCTAAGATAGATATGTCACCTGGCCCATCTAGATGCTGACTACAAGCACAGCAGCTCCACCTCAGGCTCAACTGAAAGCACAGCATGGCTGTGGCCTCAGTTTGTGTTGTCCTGGCCTGTCTCACAAGCCCCTGTCTCACACCTTCCTATGGCTCTGCAGGCAGATCTCAGTTTGTCTTGTTAGCTACAGGCAGCCATCACTGCCTGCCTATGGTTCTGGAGTAGAATAGCTGTTGGAAAAAAAAAGGAGGGAGGGAAATATAGAGCAACAGCTGTAATCACCCCAAAGGCTGGAAAGGGGCTGGCTCTGGCATAAAGCCTGATGCAAAACAAAAGGCTAGCTCACACTGCCACAGCCAGCCTGGATGTCATGCAAGAGCCACGCAAAGCACCACCAACCCTGTGCTCAGCCTTCGGTCACGTATTCTTCCAACAACTGTGATCTCCCTTCCCCTCCTGCTGACAGGAGGCCCTGGTGCCTCACTGAGGCTTCATGCATGGGAACAAGCACCAGGGCTCAGCTGACATTTATTGGAGCTTGACTCCCCTACACTTGGAAAAATGCCTTTTTTCCAGGCTGAACTGTGCTGGAGCAAGTGGCAGGAAATATATTTGAGCCCTTACCTGACCAACAACCAGCTCAGCCATGCTGCTGTGCACGGTGGAGCCGCAGTGTCTGAGGCTGTGGGGCTGCACCAGACCCATCAAGCCTGTCCTTCAGCTGCACCAGCATTGCCAGGGGCTGCTGGGGACACTGCACAGCTGATAAGCACCTTGGCCTGTACAAAGCAGCTCCACCAAGCCTGTGCCTCCCATCAGCCCTCAGTGATTAGCTGAGGGTGGATTATTAACTGTTTTCACCTTTCCCTCAGCACAGCACCAGCTCTGCCTCCTGAGCCTTACAGCTGAAGCCCCAAACTGCCCATCCGATCAGCATTTTACTACTGCACAAGAACATAATTTTGTTATCAAAATGCTTAGGCAGAGCCACAGACTGAAAATCAACCCTGAGCAGTCCTATCCCATTCCCATCCCATTAGCTACTCACGCGACCCCTAACACTAGAGCCATATCCCATATCACCGGCGGGTGGTCTCATGTTAGGTACAAGGGGATTCGCCCCCATCCACACTCAGGAATTGCTTATGATGCTGTATGGTAGGTTATTCATTAATCCGGAAGCAATCCTGGAATTATTGATAATGCTGTATGATAGGTTATTCATTAATCCAGAAGCAATCCTGGTGGATCCTTCTGTTTGAAGTTTGGTAAGCAGGGCAAACAATAAAGAGAGATAGGGATAAGGGAATTGTCGAGCTAAGCATGATCAGAGCTAATAATGTCAAACTGACCCTAAGAGCCGTGCCAATGTCAAACTGACCCTAAGAGCCGTGCCAAGCCATGGGAACCAAGCCAAGTACACCGGGAATTGACCATATTAGGATAGGAGTTCAAAAGTTTAAAGAGGAAGACTCATCAGAAGACCCTTGCCCATGAGGAAGGCACCGAAGGACCACCATGAATAATCCTCAAAATAGATGTCTCCGCCCGCGCTCCGCCCACACCACGCCTCTTATGAATATGATGTAACCCTGCACCCAAGACTGTATAAAAGCTTGCCTCTGTCATGAGATAGCTAGAAATCCCTTTTGTGATTTCTCCGACGCGTCGTAATAAAATACCTCCTGTCTATGCTGACTTATTTGAGTCTCTTAGGCAGTTATTCTCGCCTTTTGGGGTAAAATTCGGCATCACAGCAGCTGGAACCTTCAAAGGTTCCAACTTGTGCTCTGCCAAGGCCAGTGAGTGTGTAACCACACCCACCAGAGCACCCCCCCACACACATAAAGCTGATAAGGGGGGCACAGTCTCAAAAGACAGCCACTGAGCCAGCACCTTCCCAGCAGAGCTGCTGGTGCATCCCCATTTGGCCACTTGGGAAAGATCAGGAGGTCCAAGGATGGAGCTCTTCCTCAGACACAAATCCTCAGGCCACAGCTGTCTCTAAAGGGGAAGCAGGCAGGAACCCAGATGCGAGACTGGGCTCTTCCACAGAGCTGTGCTGTTGTTGTAGGAGCCCTGTCTCACACCCCTGCACTTGGTGCTGGGAGTTAGCACAGACTTGCTGTTGTGGTGTGTTGCAATATCCTGTTTTACCTTCTCCCTTCCCCCTCGCCCCTCGCTGAGTGTGCCCTGTCAATCAGGCTAACATACCAGCAAGGCGTCGTGTGATAGGTGTCCCTAGTACCTTGAGACCCTGCCCCTTCACCTGGTTGGTGACTCACCTGTCCCCTCCCCTTCCCCTGTCCTGAGCTTAAAATGTGAATGAGACCATGCGGCCTCCATTCTGTTACCAGCAGTAGCCCAGCGCAGAGACCTCTGTACTCTTGGAATAAACATCTGGCTACCTTCTAGCAGAATCCATTCCCTTTCTCTCTACCATCGCCAGAAGCTCTCTCCTGAGGAGAACGGAGTCCTGTCTTGTGCCCCGCTGCACTCTGCCGCCAGCCAAGGTATCTCTGGGGTAAAACACCACAGTGCTGCCTCTGGCCAAGCAGCGAAGGTCAGAACTGGCCTAGGCACCATCTAACTGGTTATATTGGGATACATATTCCAATAACTTGCCCTGTAGGGCCACAGCTGATTAGGCCTTCCCTGGTCCCTGACCTGCAAGGAAAGCTTTATATGCCAAAAAGTTCCTGTCATTTTTGCAGTCCCATGTAAGAGCAGCTCAGCTTTCTCACAGACTCTTTCTTTCTCCTTAGCACATGCCCCACACCCAGATGCTGTGCATTACATAGCCCTTAGAGGACCTCTGAGCATTACCAGAGGGTAATGATACTGCAGGGTCTTTGACCCCATGCTGGTCTCTTACAGTCCTGGAGTGAGGAGGAGCAGAGGAAGGAAGTGGGCACTGATCCAGCAGGCCCAGTGAACACAGCCCTGTAAGGTGTGAATTCAGTTCACAGCATGACAGCATATTTATTACCAAGTGCCATGGCCAGCCCATAGAAGAGCACAGCTAACAGTGTTATGAATAAGAAGCTTGACTAGGCCAATATTCAAGCAGCAATCAATTTATTATTTAATATGGTAAAGTATGAGCAATACAGCGCTGGGTACAGTGGGGGAAGTTTTCCCTCCAACTGCACACCAATAATTGAGGGTTACAGGTATTTATAGGGGTACTCATCAGCTTTCTCAGCAGTTTCTATTTCCAATTTTTTTACCCATCAGCAATTTTTATTCCAACTTATTACATCACAATTCTATACACTATTGTGATTTTAGTTTTTCTCAGGATGTATCTCAAAGGAGTATCCCCAGATGGTGACGGTCCAGTTTCTGAAAATAGAAAGACAAATCCCGTCTGGTGGGGTCCAGCTCCCCAGATGTGTGTCCACCTTTTAATTGCAGAGACTATAAATCTCATAACAGTGATGTCCAGCTTCCCTTTGGTCGAAGCCATAAACCCTTGAGGTGATGTTCATCTTCCTTTCTCAAGCTGTTTTTCTCTGCTTCAATAAGGCGTGAGATAAGCATATTTCTTTTATATATATTCCAAAGCTATAATTTCAAGGATACAAGTAATATTCTAAAATTATACTTCAAAATGTTATTATTGCAGAGCTTTTTTATGGATTAAATGCAAGAAAAAAGCAACATTCTTAACACCTTAATTCCAATGCTCCTAAATCAACCAGGGTTAATTGTGTGGTAAATAGGTATGATTCATGCTGATAAAAATTGAAACAGTAATCAATATTGATACAGTAATTAATATCTGGAAATAATAAAATAAGTTAAAAATAGTAATGCCAAAGAGGAGAGGGAGAGGAGGGGCTCCACTTCCCCCCCCCCCCCCCGCCTTTCCCAGCAGATGTTTTTTCAAGGACCACAGGAAAGAAGCTGAAGATACAGTTGCTAAAAATGACCAAGAACCTGCTTTGGTCCCAGAAAATGCTAATTATAAGGGACTTATTGCCTTGATATGTAGATGCAGTGATACGTTAGTCTTGGCTTACATTGTACTGGCTTGGTGCGCATGTGTAACCCAAAGGTGAATTAAAGGACAACGAAGAAGACTACAGGGCCTTCATCAGTGACGACCCCCAAAGACTTGTGCGACCACCAAACCGAGTGGTGGCGCATGCGTGGTAAAGGTGGTAATGAAGGCAGAGACAGAAAAGTGACGAACGGAAAATAGGAGGAGACGGCATTGACACATGGCATATAAGGGGTGATTTTCACTTGGCAAGTTTGCAGGTGAAGTGGCAAGGGTCATTGAACCCTGCCCTCCGTACCCCGCGGTTGTTTTTGCTTATGCGCTATTATTGGAACCAAATTATCCCTTATTTTAATCGAATTATATTGTATCCAATTTTATATTTTTATTTTAACTATTCAATTAAAATTGTTACTACTTTTAATATTGTTTTTATGATGGGATAATTGGGCAAACATAACAATTGCAAACAAAACATAGGTTCAAAGGCCTTTTTCCATGCTTTATTTTTCTTAGTTACTATTAGAATTCATAGCTCTCCCATTGTCGGGGTCCACACATTTCACATTCAACAGTACACACGTCGCCTGTTTGTACCTGACATGAAACACAGCTTTGCATCTCACAGAGGCCACTTTGGGGTCCCTTAAAACATTTCTGGGGCACATTTGGGGCAGTTTTGGGTCTGAGGAGGGAATTCAGACAGAACTTGAGGGTTTGGAGGACACTTGGGGAAGCCGGGTGGGCACTTCGAAGGGCACTCAGAGACTCTGAGGAACAGTTCGGGGTCCCAGGCAGCACGTGGGGGTCCAGGGGGGCGCTTGGAGGTCAGGGAGGGGAATTTGGGGCCCTTCGGGGTCCGGGCGGGCCCCTGGGAGGCTCGAATGGGGTTCTCTGGGGCGCGGGGGGTGAGGGGAGTTGTAAGCACGGGTATCGTACGGTTCAATGGGGCCGCGGAGCATCACGGGAGTTCGAGCCGCAGCTGCAATGGCTCTCGGTGGGGCGCGGGGCATGACGGGAGATGAAGTCCCGAGTGGACTAGCGCTGGAGGTGCGCTGCGGAGCATGATGGGAGCTGTAGTCGCGGAAGTGGGTCGAACGTGGCATTTGGGGGTCCGGGAGGGCACTTACGGGACACTTCTGCGTCCGACCTGCGACTTGAGATCCTCGGGGGGGGACGTAAATGGTTCGAGAGCACTCGGGGGAAGCTCGGGGAGCTCTAACCGGGCTATGTAGGGCGCGGGGCACGGCAGGAGTTTCAGGCGCGGGACTGTGTTCTGAGGGGCTCTGGGGCCGCGGGGGATGAGAGAAGATGAATTCCCAGAAGTAGCTGTACCGAGCATCTGTGGGGTTGGGAGCACTCAGGGGGTCTGGGGACGCTTTGGGGGGTCCCGAATGGGCGCTGAGGGGGCACTGAGGGATCCTGGAGGGTCTGGGCGGCATTTATGGGACAAACGGGGGCCGATCCCGCGGGGGGGGGGGGGGGGGGGGGGGTCTGTGGAGCGCGGGGCATGACGGGCATTGTAGTTCTGGCTCTAACGGGGTTGTAACCGGCCGCGGGGCATGATGAGAGTTGTAGGCAAACAGGAAAGATGGCGCCAACCTTAGGCACCGCCCCCAGGCCTGGATCCCTGGCGCTGATTAACTGCAGGCAGTGATTGGCGGGAGCCTCGGCAAATGGGATGCGGTGGAGGTGGGAACAGCCCATTCACCCTCCTCCAGTCCCTCCCAGTGCAGACCAGTTCATCCTCAGTACAGCCCAGTTCAAACCCAGTGCCCCTCCAATCCCTCCCAGTACAGCCCAGTCCCTCCCAATACACGTGAGTTTATTCCCAGTCCCTTCCAGTTCACCCCAGTTTCATCCAGAGGATGCCCCAGTGTCCACAGTTTGCCCATATCACTCCCAGTATGTCCCAGTGTACCCCCACAGTCCATCCCAGTCCACCCAGATTCCCCCTCAGCATTCCTCGTGTTCCCAGGTCGTCCCACTCTTCCCCAGTGTCACTCCCAGTATGTCCCAGTGTCCCCCACAGAATTCCCAGTGTACCCCAGTATGTCCCAGTCTTCCCCAGTTTTTCCAAGGACAGTTTAATTTCTCATGGTGGCCGTGGCAGCCAAACCCAGCAGTGGGGTCCCTGCACTGCCCATGGCCACAGCCCCTTGCAGTGCCCAGTGCAGCTTGGGCTGATGATCCACCCTCACAGCTGGCCCAGGGCAGCTCTGCAGTGCCTTTGGTGGCACCTGGGGCTGGCACACACCTGAGCAGTGTGTCTGTTTGCAGTGGGCAAACTCAGGATGTTCAGATTGCTTCAAAAACCCCAAAAAGTGAAAATCCCTCTTAGGTGAGTGCAGCCAGCTCTGCAAGCACAGCAGGTCCCAGGGCAGTGAGGACAAACAGGATGGGGCTGGGCAATGTGGAGCAAGGTTGTCCACACTGGGTCAGAGCTCAAGGCACAGCTTCTGTGAGCAGGCCAGAGCTGCTGAGGAGAGACCCTGGGTCAATATCAATCACAGACTGCTGAAATCATCTCTGCTCTAAAGGGAGATAATATAAAATACTTCATTTAAAATAAGAATGTGTATTTCTTACAAGTTATTTGAAATCTTTTTCCATCACCTGACTAGGAAAACTTTAATGATTCTCACAGGGCTTTGGTGTTGTTTACATCAAGCTCAGTCCCGGGGAGTGTCTTCAAAAAACTTTTCAAGAACTCAAAATTAAATTGAAACTCTGAAGTTTTTTGAAGTTTTAATGTGTTCCACTGAGGGATATGACTGGGAAAGTGTCCCCAGGTTTCAGTTAGAGCAGAACACTGGAGGCAGGGATGACAGCTGGGGACAAACAAGGCAAAGTTGTCTCTGGTGCTGAGCACACCTGGATGTGTTTGAGGAATGCAAAGGGCCAAGGCCTGAGCCCCAGCCCCTGGCCAGGCAGATCCTGTCCCTCCCTTCTTGCTCAGGGCTCTTCCCGGGATGGGCACTGGCATCTGGGGATGTGCAATGCCAAGGGCAGGAGCATGGGGTGGCCCCTGCCAGGCTGCTGAGCAGGGACAAGGAGGCAATGAGGCCCCAGCCCTGCAAGGGTCACTTGTCCCCTCATGGCCTCAGGCCCAGGCCCAGCAGCCATGGCCAAAGTGCTGCCCAAGTTGGCTCTGGCAGGGCTGTCTTGCAGCTGCTGCCCATCCCTGTGCCCTGTGCAGCCCAGGCTGTCCCACGGTGTCCCTGCCCTGTGCCTCTGTCCCTGCAGGCTGTCGGCATCCCCCGGCTGCCCCACCTGGCTGGCCCCTTCCTTTGCTGACAGCTCTTCCTCTGCCTGCCTCTGCCTGCCCACACAAAGCCTTGGCCTTGATACCAAAAGGGTTAATTCAATTTTTGCCCTGCCTGTGAACTTTCAGCACAAGAATAAGGCATGCAGGTTCTGCTTTCCCAGCAGGAATGACTGGAAGAGAAGATGAAGACATCTGGCTCAAGAATGCAGTGACAGAAAAAAGAAGGTCCGAATCTGGGAACTTGGGGTGGATTTTAGGGTAATCGGTAAATTGTAATACACATTTGGTGACACTGGTAGAATTACATGTCCACATAAGGTTAGGAGTTATCCCTCGCTAGACCTCAGGCCTGAATAAATGATAGCCACTTAAATAGGAAATTAGTGTTAACAAGTCTTATTCTGATATTTCAGAGATTTGGTGGCAGTGGAGCCTCACAGAACCAAGGAGTCAACTGTGACACTGAGCAAACTCATGGAACAAAGGGTCCATTGTTACACAGCGGAACCCCATGGAACCAAAATCCATTTTGGCTCACTGGGGCCACATTGAACCAATGTCCATTGTGATACTGCAGATCTAAGGAGACCATTGTGACACTGAGAAACCTCTTGGAACCAAGGGGCCATTGTGACACAGCAAGGCCTGGTGGAACCATGGGTCCATTGTGACACTGCAGAACCTCACAGAACAAAGGTGACTGTGTTCTACTGTGGAACCTCATGAAACAAAGGGACCATGGTGACACTGCGAAACCAAGGAGACTACTGTTTGCAGTAGGAAAGCTCGTGGAACCAGAAGTCCATTGTGACACAGCAAGGCCTTGTGGAACCAAGGGACCATTCTTAAACTGTGTAGCCTCATGGAACCATGAGCAATTGTGACACAGCGTGGCCACATGGAGCCAAGGGGCCACTGTGACACTGCAGATCCAAGGAGACCATTGGGACTGAGGAACCTCATGGAACCAAGAGTCCATTGTTCTACTGTGGGGCCTAGGGGAACCACAGGGATGACAGTGACTTTGTGGGCCTTCATGGAACAATGGAGACTGTTCTGACACTTTGGGACCCACTATAGCATGGCAGGGTTTCATGGAACCAAGGGGACTCCAGTGAACCCTGTGGGTCTCCATGGGATGAAGGGTCCGATGGAACCAAGGATACCATTGTGACACTGTGGGGCATCATGGAACAGTCCATTTTGACACAGCAGGGCCTCATGGAACCATGGAGGCCATTTTTACACTTTGAGGCCTCGTGAAACAAAAGGGCCATTGTGGCACTTCAGAGCCTTGTGGAGCCAAGGGGACCACAGTGACACTGTGGGGCTCAGTGAAACAAATCGTCTGTTGTGACACTGCAAGGTCTTATGGAATCATGGAGACCATTGTGACACCAAAAGCCTCACTAAACCAAGGGGCCATTGTGACACTAGAAGGCTGCATGGAAGCAAGGAATCATTGTGGCACCATGGAGTGTTGGCAGACCAAATGGCAGTTGTCACAGTGTGTGGCACCACGGAGTCCATTGTGACATTACAGGGCCCCATGGAATCCTGGAGACCATTGTGACTCTTTGAGGCCTCTTTGAATCAAGGGGCTCTGCATGGCCTCATGGAACCAAGGAGCCCCTTCTGACATTGTGAATCCCTATGGAAGCAAGTGTCCATTGTGATATTGCGGCACCCAGGAGACCCCTGTGACACAGCAAGGCCTCATGGAAGCAAGGAATCATTGTGACACTATGGGATCCCATGGAAACAAGGGGCCAGTGTGACACATCTGGGCCTCATGGAAACAAGGATCCAGTATGACACCACCATTGTGACACTGCAGGGCCCCATGGAAACAAGGGAACAGGTAACAGCTCTGGTTGGCTTGGCCTGACTGGTCCAACTGCCCTTGGCTTGTCGACAGTCTCTGCTCATGTGCCCCTGAAACACTGGGGCTCTGGGCTTTCCTTCAACTGGAACAGAACTGTTCTTCTCATTCAAGTATCCATGGCCAAAATGGGATTTCCCCTCCAAAATTTCCAATATTCAGGGATTGCTCCCAGATAAAGCTGACATTACCAACAAGTCTGGCTGACCATGACTTCCTGAGAGCTGGCTCTCACTTGCCTTCAAATACTGAGGCTCTGCGCTTTCCTTCCTATGGGAAAAAACTGTCCTTTCTGCACACGCATCCATAGCCAAAATTTATACTTTTCAAAAGCTGCTCCTGCTCCAGACCCAGGGCCCATCCCAAAGCTGGGGCAGATACAAAGCTGTGTCCATTTCTGTTCATTGCTGTTCTGCTGGAGATGGATCCTCAGCCACTTGGAGGTTGGTGATGAATTTTATTACTCCAGAGGCCTCTACCTTGTGGAGCTCTTCAGTTCAGGAATTCAATGAAAAAGGTTCCTAAACATTTGTTCAAAACACCTGAACAAGAAAGGCCAAGGGAGTAATCTAAGTTTTCAGTTTTGTGTGGTTAATGAGACACATTTCAGAAATGTCTTCAAAGTGAATCTGCTACACTGAAAAAAAAAAAACAAAAAACCAATGAGAACTGTTTTGTCCAGTATTCATCTCCTCTTTATATTTGGTATCAGCAATGTCCAATTGATATTGACGCCCAGCACCTTCTGTTGGAGTCTGAACAGATAGGAAAAAAGAACTCCTTATGGCTGACAATCAATAGGACTTTGTCCCCATATCCTCCCCACAATTTCCTTCATCCAATCCCTGGCACTCATATGGGTTAGGAATGGATCGGCCAAGAGGAGCAGGGCAGGGATTCTTCCCCTGTGCTCAGCACTGCTGGGGCAGCCCCTCGAGTGCTGTGTCCAGTTCTGGGCCCCCCAATTCAGGAAGGGCATGGAGGGGCTGGAGAGTGTCCAGAGAAGGGCAACAAGGCTGGGGAGGGGTCTGGAGCACAAGTCCTGTGAGGAGCAGCTGAGGGAGCTGGGGTTGTTTATCCTGGAAAAGAGGAGGCTCAGGGAAGACAAGGCCAAGTCAGGGCACAGGTTGGACTTGATGATCTCCAAGGACTTTTCCAACCTTGCAGATTCTGGGATGCTCGAAACCCACTTTTGGAGAAGTTTCAGGATGAGTCCTGGGCCTCCCCTTCAGGACCTCCAGTAGCCCAGGTCCCTCAGCTTCTCCTGCCAGCCCCAAAGCCCATCCTGTCAGTCCTGCTGAGCCTCTGCAGCTCCTCCTCACTGCCCAGAACAGGGAGCTCCAGAGCCAGACACAGCAGCCCAGATGTGCCCCCCTGGCCTGGGGTGCCTCTGGCAAGGGAGCAGCACCAGGCACTACAGGAGCCTGCAGACAATTCCTGCAGCACTTGTAGGATGGCCCTGCTGCCCAAGGGACGTTCCCATGGTGCCAAGTCAGGAACTGCAATGGGGAGTGGGGCCAGAGAGGAAAGGGCAAACAGGGATGGGCTGTTTGCAGAGGAGGGAACAGGGTGGGCAAGAGGAAGAAATTTCTTTCAGGAAGAGTAAAGAAAGCAAAGGTGAAACAGAGGAAATGCTCAGGGCACTTTGGGGGTGGCTGCCAGGCAGCCCTGGCTCTGAGCAACAGCGTCTGCAGTGGGACAGGAAACTCCCAGCTGATGGGAACAAATTTTCTGGCTGACTGCAGAGGCCAGGACAAAGCTGAGTGGTTTCCCTGGTGACCCCCAGCCCTTGCTGGCCCCAGGGGCTGATGGCATTTGTGCTCCCTCAGGTTCATGTCCCCACATCAACAGCATGGGGGTGCTGCCCCTGCTGTGTGCAATGCAAACAGGGGCTGCTGAGCCAGTGCTGCCGTGTCTGTGCCTGCAAGGATGGGGCACCTGTGTGAGCTGGGGGAGAGGCCAGGGCTGCAGAGGGGGGATGTTGTTGGCAGCTCCATGAGGACGCTCTGGGACGCTGCCCTGGGCTGTGCAGCGCACTGGGGATGGATCAGCCCCTGCTCTGCTGCTCCTTCCCGTCTGCCCCAGGGCCCTTGCAGAGCCCCAGCCATGCTGTTTGCCCCCAGCCTGCCCACGGCCAGCCTGGGGCTGCTCACGGGGCTTTTCTGTGCTGAGCATTGGCCTGGGTGTGTTCTTGAGAGAGCCTGGGCAAGGAGCCTGGAGCCCCCAGGCCCTGGCCTGAGGCATCCGCGCTGCCCCAGCAGTGCCCATGGCCTGTCCCTGCTGCAGCCCCGGCACTGCCGCCCCCAGGGCTGTGCCCGGCCCCCAGAGCACTCAGGCCCTGCAGCAACACCAGGGCCACCAGGGCAGCGGGGCAGGGCCACGGCAGCAGCACTGGCAACACCAAGTGCTGCTGCTGCTGGGCACAGCTGCTGGGCCAGCACTGATCTGCCCCCAGCTCTGCACACAGACATTGCTGCTGCAGCTCCAGAGAAGGCAACAAAAGGGCATCTCTGCACAAAACTCTGCTGGGAGCTCCTTTAGTTCCTTTAAAGCCACCAAGAGTGCAACCCCTCATTGATACAGTCTGTGGCCACAGGGAAGGTGGAGAGAAACAAAATGAGCAATGGCACAAAGAATGGCTTTTCTCTGTGGACAATATGAATACCTAAAATGAAGGAATAAATACCACCACAACCAAACCAACAAGAAGTATCAATGATGACTTTTATTACAAGTGATTGGCAGAAATTGGCCAGCATATTTAATGTTCCTGAAAGCATCCAGTCATCATTGTCCGCACTGCTTCCTTGAGCTCCTGGTTCCTCAGGCTGTAGATGAGGGGGTTCAGGGCTGGGGGCACCACCGAGTACAGAACTGACAGGGCCAGATCCAGGGATGGGTAGGACATGGAGGGGGGCTTCAGGTGAGCAAATGTGCCTGTGCTGAGGAAAAGGGAGAGCACACCCAGGTGAGGGAGGCAGGTGGAAAAGGCTTTGTGCCGTCCATGCTCAGACGGGATCCTCAGCACCACCCTGAAGATCTGCACATAGGAAAAAACAATGAACACAAAACAACCAAATGTTACACAGATGGAAAACACAAGAAGCCCAAATTCCCTGAGCTTTGAGTGTGAGCAGGAAAGCTTGAGAATGGTGGGGATTTCACAGAAGAACTGGCCCAGGGCATTGCCATGGCACAGGGGCAGGGAAAATGTATTGACTGTTTGCAGAAGAGCATTGAGAAAGGCACTGGCCCAGGCAGTTCCTGCCATGTGGGCACAAGCTCTGCTGCTCATGAGGGTCCCGTAGTGCAGGGGTTTGCAGATGGACATGTAGCGGTCATAACACATGATGGTCAGGAGAAAATACTCTGCTCCCATGAAGAAGATCAGCAGAAAAACCTGAGTAGCACATCCTTTGTAGGAGATGGTGCTGGTGTCCCAGAGGGAATTGTGCATGGCTTTGGGGACAGTGGTGCAGATCATGCCCAAGTCAGTGAGGGCCAGGTTGAGCAGGAAGAAGAACATGGGCGTGTGCAGGTGGTGGCCGCAGGCTACGGCGCTGATGATGAGGCCGTTGCCCAGGAGGGCAGCCAGGGAGATGCCCAGCAAGAGGCAGAAGTGCAGGAGCTGCAGCTGCCGCGTGTCTGCCAATGCCAGCAGGAGGAAGTGCCTGATGGAGCTGCTGTTGGACATTTGCTGTGGCCTCAGCATGGGGACCTGTTCATGGAGAAAGGACAGTGACAAGTCAGGAGGGGCTGCTTTGAGCCAAGCCTGGGCCATTCCCCACAGACTGTCCCTGCAGCCTTGTTCATGTTCTGGGAAAACCTTCACCCAGGTCCCTGCCTGAGCTCCAGTTGTGCTGGCTGAGTTTGCTGGGAGCAGCCAGGCCTGTGCTTAGGGGCTCTCAAAGAGCCATCCCTGCCCTTCTCCCCTGGATTTGTGGCCATGGGGCAGAGGGACAAGGCTGGATATTCAGGATTTGACAGGGGAATCGCTTCTAATGCAGACAGGCTCACTAGCATCTGCATTCACGGTCCTGTAAGACACGAATAGCAGGACTTTTTTTAGGAATTGTCTTCCTCCCCACCCTTCATTCCTGGCTCTCTGAGGTCAGAAATCCCCAGCATTTCTGCTGCACTCAGAGTTTGCCACTGAGAGATGGGAGCGCCAAAGGATTCCCTGTGGCTGAGGGAAGGTGAGGGGCTGCATGGGCTTGTTCCCACCTGCTCTGGCTTTGCACCTTTGGCTGCAATGAGAGCACAATCACACTCCTGGGTCACCCTGGGATAAACCAGACCCTGCCCAGAGCAGAGGGATCCCTGAATGTTTCACCCTCCCTAAAGGTGTCTGGGCAAGGTCTCAGCACCCCCTTGTGCCAAGGACACTCACGGCTCTCTTGGCAAACCCAACAGCATTTCCTCAGCTGTGGCAGCTCTGCACGTCCCCATGGGACATTCAGGGAACTCCCAGAGGCTCTGGCACAGATTTACACCCAGGAGGGCAGCTCAGAGCTTGGAAGGGCACAGCAAGGATATCCCTGGCTGCGCCCATGATGGGATCTCAGGGATAGGGCTCAGCTCATTCCCCTTTCCCATGGACTGCTTTGCCCACAGCCCCACAGGTGCCAGGGAAGCTTGGACACCCCATTCCCATGGACAGCCCTGCCTGGCAGGAATGCCAAGGGCAGAGCCTGACTCAGCTGCTGCAGATGCCAAAGTCTCCCTGAGAGCAGCAGATAACAGTGACAATATCAGGGCAGGGAGAACCAAGAGAAGATGTTGTGGTGCTGTGCCTGAGAGGGCAGGGCAGAGACAGCCGGGCACTCAGGACAATGTTCCCATGCCCAGCTGTGCCTGGCACCTCCCACACACCAACAGTGCCCTCATCCTGCCCCCAGCACTGCTCTCTTCAGCCCCTCTCCTTCCCTGAGCATCTCCCTGGGCCTGGACATTCCCTCCTCAGAGGAGCCTTGTCCCTGCCAGCGCTCACAGAGCCCATCCCAGCCTGTGTGCCCTGGCCGGGGCCCTACAGAAACCTGCCTGTGTGCAGGGCCCTGGCTGGGGCAGGCTCTGTGTGCAGCTGGGCAGGGGCAGCTCAGGAGAGCCCTGCTGGGCCCTGCAAAGGTGATGCTGCTGATGTCCAGGGCTGAGGAGTGGCTGAGGGCCCTTTGGGAGGCTCCCAGCACAGAGACTGACCAACTTAATTTACAGTTCTGCAGTCCCTGTAAATGTTCATACATTAGTTGTATGATCCAGTGAGTCCCTTTCAACTCAGAATAATCTGTGATTCTGGGATTACAATTCCTGTTCTGCTTCTCTCATCCCCCTGTTGTCTATAATCCAAAGAGAAAAAAACCCCCTTGCTACAAGTGTTAGAACAGTAAAGTAAAACCCAGACATTTATTGGAAGATTCCAGGTCTCCCAGTGGGAAAGGGCACACCCAGCTCCTGATTTCAATAATTTATTAAGGTTGATAATTAGGATATTTAGCAGGAATATCCAAAAGGAGATTCAGTTTCCCTAGTTACACGCCCCTGGGTCAACCCATTGGAGTAGGTCCAAAGGCTTCTTTGCCTTCACTTTTTATAATGACTGCTCATATTCTGCTCATTCTCAAAACCCAAAATGTTGCTATAGGTCCACTTCCTATAAGACTATATAGTATTTCAGGACTATATAAAAGAATAAGACTATATAGCATTTTAGGAATATATTTAGACAGTCAGGGTTTTAAGAGAAATGTAAGGAAATATACTAGAGTTAATTAAGGATTAAAGCTATATAAGAATATAATAGTGGTTTAATGGAATTAAGAGTTTAATAGAGTTAAGTAAGTATTAGAGTATCATAACTATATAATAGTAATTTCGAGAGCTATGAATATATAAAAATGTATAAAATACAAAAATCTTTTTGTCACCACCCCAACATCCCCATCTTTCTCCAAGTAGGAAATTGAAAATACTCTCAGGAAAGCTCCTGATCTTTACAGCAATCCCAGGCTTACCTTCTTTGGCAAGTGTCCTTTGGAGCTGTGCCCAGGCTGGTCTGGAGCTGGGAGCAGCCCTGCCCCACCCAGCCCCTCTCAGCAGCAGCCCCTGCCCTGCTCAGGGTGGCTTCTTCCCCCCACAGCTCTCCCCAGCGCTGGGAGCAGCTCCCCGGGCTGGCTGAGAGCTGTCCCTGGCAGGCAGCAGAGTCCCTGCCCCAGCACAGTGCCCTGGGCTGCAGGACCCTGCTCTGCAGGACAGCCCTGGGCACCCCTGGCTGCAGCCCCGGCTGCTCAGCCCTGCAGCAGAGCCTGGCAACAGGAGCTGCCTTGGGCTGTGCCTGGGCTGGGGCAGCAGGGAAAGCCAGCCCTGCCCTAGGGCCACAGCCCTGCCCTGGAGCAGCTCTGAGAGTCCTCCTGAAAGGTCCTCAAAACTGTGGGATGTGCCAGCTCCAGGAGATCCCTGCAGGAACGGCAGCTTCTCTTCCCACAGCCAGGGAATGACTGTTTCAAACCTGGGATGATTTCTGCTCTAGTGAGCCCTGAGTGAGCTCTGCTCTGTGCTCCCAGCCCAGGCTGAGTTTAACCCCTCTGTGCCTCTGTGCTGTGCCCGGGGTGGCTGCAGGCAGTGCCCCAGCCCTGCTGGGCTGTGCACAGGAGCTGCTCCTGGCCAGAGCTGTCTCTCTGCAGCTCTGCCCTTGCCAGGAGCTGCCTCTGTGTGAGGAGCCTCTGTGCAGGTTTTTCAAAGGACTTTGGGTTTGGCTTTTGCCTTGGAGTCTCTGAGAGGTTTGTGCAATCATGGCCTTCAATTATCTGCTGTAATTAGTCCCTGGAGTGGCTTTGTCAGTAACAACACTCAGTGGGGCTCATTAATACTTCAGGGTACTTCAGATTTTTTAAGGTACTTGGTGTTTCCCTTTTGATACAAACTCTGTGAGAGTTTTGTGCAATCATGGCCCCAATTTTCTGCTTTAATGAGTCCCTGGAGAGCTTTGTACTGACACCCAGTAGTGCTTATTAATACTTTGAGATACTCAAAGTTTTTAAGGTACTTTGGATTTTCCTTTCTGCACTGAGTCTCTGAGAGGATTTCATGCAATCCTGGCCTCCAATTCTCTCCTCCAAGGAGTCCATGAGGAGCCTGTGTTGGGGATGGACCTCAGAGGGACACATTCATGCCTCAAGAAACTTTGGGGTTTTTTGTCTGACTTTGACTCCTGGAAAGGTTTGTGCAATCTCCTCTCAGGCCCTGAGGTTTCAGGGCTCAGGTCCAAATGCACCATGGGGCTCATTATGATCAAGTACATCCTGACAAACCATGGTTTTGCTTTGATTTCCCTCTACTGTAGTGCAGTTCACTAGGAAGTTCTTTTTCTATTGTTACAGAGAAATATTTCAAATAGCTTCCAATAAATCCATATTCCTGTTTTAAGGGTGTATGGTTCTCTTTAGAGAAGAAATGATAGCAGCATTCTGTGACTGATAGACGCAGGGGCTTTCCTAAGGAGGTCTGGCCTGGTCAGAGAAGCTTTGTCTTGAGATCTGACCCAGTGTGGAGAGCCTTGCTCCACATTTCCAAACCCCATCCTGTCTCTCCTCACTCACCTGGGGTCAGCTTTGCTTGGAGAACTGGCTGCACTCAGCCAAAGTGGGGTTTTTCTTCTTTTATTTTAGTAATCTAAAACTCCTAAGCTCCCTGTTGAAAACAGACACCCTCCTCAAGTGTGTGCCAAGCCCAAGCTGTCACCAAGACCACTCCAGACCTGCCCTGGGCCAGCTGTGAGGATGTGTGGAGGCCCAGGGGCCCACCATCAGATTCTCAATCCCCCAGACATGGAGGACTGGTTCCAGATAAGAGGAATAGGCTTTCAGGTTAGGGTGAGACGCTTTCTTCTCCCATTGATCTTTGCAGGCACATGATTTATGGCATGTTATGTTACCCCATTGGCCCATTGGCCTAATTATCCTAGTTCAACTCCTATTGCCCACATTTGTTTAGCCCTAGAATGTTCTTCTCTCTCTGTCCCTCCATTGGCCCTTGTTTGCTGCATTCCTCCACCTTTGTTTCCTTATTGGCTGACCTGACTTCTGACCCTTCCTCTGCACCATTTTCCCCCATATCCATTGGACCCTGACCCTCAGCTCCACCCTCACTACCCCTTATAAGACCCTGTTCCCTCAGCCTACACCCTGTCTTCATCCCTGGACCGTGTTCAGCTGTGTACCCTGTTCCTGTACCAATAAACCCAGTTTGCGGGAGATCAGATGAAAACCCATCCTGCCTGTTCTGTCAGCTTTCTAAGGTAGCAGTGAGCATTGGGTTCATGAGTGCTGGATGCTACAAGGGCCTCAGTAGAGCCATGATGCTACACATGGCGCCCAAACAGGGACCTGATTTGTTAAGGTCCCCGGTAGCGTCTCCAGCAGTGATCCTGCCAGCCAAATGTCACTGGAAGCTGTACCCCTTCAGGTCAACCACAACACTGAAATGAGACTCGATTTTTATTGAATCTCACTGAAGAAGTCAACAATCCCCTCAACATCTGTGGGACCAGCTTTGCTGACAGCCCCACAAGCCCCACTTTGGCTGAAGATCGTGCCTGTGAGACTGAGAATGAGTGACTGAGTGGCAGAGAGCTCCCAGGGGTTTGGTCTTTTGATTTTACATTCCTGTGGATGGGCATTTCCTCTTTCATTGGGTGCAGCTATGAGAAATAATCAGTTCCAAGCTGCAAAGGATGTTTTGGAGAGTTTTGGAGAGTTTTAAATTTAGAGGGAAGTTCATTATCTGAGGTGAGTTTAAAAGGTATTGTTCATGGTTATTTGAGGAGTTTCCTGATATCTCTGTTGATTCTATCTATCAGTTACCGTTTTGGGATGCTGTTGGGAAAAAGCTTTATATTTTACAAACACAAGGGGTTTTAAAAGTTGGGAAATTTTATCTGTTGTTTCATTCAATTTATAGGATCATTTAACGAGTTCATGGTTCAAACCCTTTGTCTTGGTTTATTCAACCCGCCCCCCACATTCCCTGAGAACAGGACGGGAGATGGAGCCCGCCCTTTGGCACAGACAAGCCATCTGCCATCTGCCATCTTCCCTCCTTTTCTGTCCTCTCCTCAAGATGGTAGTGGCCGTGCTGCCCTGAGATCCTCCCTTGACCACATTCCTTCATCCCCTGATCCTAATCCCTCTTCCTATAAATCACAAGATGGCAATACTCCTGTTAGGGAGATGTCCATTTCAGATTCCCTCCTGCCTTCATCCCCCTTTCCTGCCTTTTCTCTGGGTACCTCCCATGTGATGGGCCCCACCTTGACGTCAAATTCTGCCCTCAGAACTGGACATGGGGCCAACTGGAAGGAAGCCATTTTTGCTACCAAAGGCCTTCAACACTGGGTGTTGCCAGTCGGCCAAAAGCCCTGCGCCCCTCCCAGCAGACCTGCTTCCTCCACAGAGGAAGAGAGTGATAGCTTATCCGAGAGTGAGGATGAGCCCAAGGATTCTTGGCAGAGGATGCAGAGAAAAGCCACAAAGGAGGGGGACTGGGAGGTGGTATCCAAGATTCAGGTGGCATCTGTGCAGTATAAAGAGGAGCCAAAACCTCAATGGGAATCTATTCCCATAGGGAAATGAAGGATTTAGTAAAGGTTGCAAAGGATTATGGGAGGGATTCTCCCTATTTTAACCATTTGCTGGATGTGCCATTTACTGCCCACATGATGGTACCATAAAATTTAAAACAGTGTATGAAAATTATATTGTCACCTGACAAATTTATTTTGTGGAAAGGAGTTTGGATAAAAAAAGTTAATGAGTTGCCAAAAGGTTATGTTGAGGAAGAAGGGTGACAACACCTCACAATGGACTGCATTACCAGGGAAGGAGACTATACTAGACTGCAATATCAGGCTGAAGTCCTCCCCCGGTCAGTACTGTAAGATCTCAAAGGTGCTGCATGGTCCACCCTCCTCCAAACACCTGATGTTTCTACACCCCACACTGACTTCACTGACATTCGCCAATGCCTGGACAAGAGCTATATCAAGTTTGTCGATCACCTTATGAAAGTGCTGGAAAAACAGGTCGACAATCAAAAGGTCCGGGATTATCTTATTAGTAAATTAGCTTTCTGTAATGCCAGTATTGACTGCAGAAAGGTTCTGCACAGCCTCACCCTTGACCCTGAGTTGACCATCGCTCAGATGGTTGATGTTTGCACCCACCAAGCAGTCTCAGACCGTGCCTCCAGCCTAGCCAAGGCCACCAGCCAGGGTGCAATGGAAGCGCTGGTTGCAGCAAATGTGCTTCTCCACAATATAGAATGTAATAAAGGCAGTGGAAACTGTAATAACTGCGGGAAAACTGGACATGTAGCAAAAGACTGTAAATACAAGAATAACAACCGTTCTCGTTTTTCACCCAGCCCTCAGTCCCACAGTCATTGCCCAAACTGTTCCTGAAGCCAACAGCACTACCAGCCCTCGGGAAACTCCCAGCAGAGCACAAAAGGACACCAAATATGAAGTTATTTCGTCCCACTCTTCCATCAGTGATAGAGGTCCTAGGTTACAATATAGAGACATATTCTATTCCCATCCTCAAGGGCTGTTGAAAGCAGGAGGGACATTGTTTTATTCCTTATCTCCTGTTAATAGGCCCATCAATGCCTTTCCCCATGACTAAGAGATAACTCCCTCCAGGAGCCATTTCTGTTTAATGGACCCACCTTATGACTCATAGAATGCTATCAGCCCATTGTGAGATGCTCTGCCCAGGGGGAAGGAGCAAAGCATCCCCACCTGGATATTATCTGGGGTTTGGGACAAAACAAGCTGCCTTTCCACTGGATTTCCCAGAGCAACAGCTGCCTTTTCCACTGGATTTTCAGAGGAAGACTACACCCTTCTACAGGATCACTGCTCCAACAGAACCACATCTGCCACTCCAAGAGGACTGCAGCCACCATTCCAACTGGAGTGCTACCAACACCCTGACAACAGAGTGACAGGTTATATTCTGACTTTATCAATGTTTTTTCTTTTGCATCATTGAGTGCATTTTGGTTATTTTTCCTAATAGATTGTACTTATGACTTGGAGTCTCTCTTTGGTTTTGCTTTCAAACCAGAACAAATGAAAACCTTGAGTGGGTTCCCTGAAAAACAAACCCACCTCAGAAACCACCTGCTCAGTCCAGGCTGCCTGGAGTGCTGTCACCTTTCTACAAGGGACAGTGTGAGCAGAAATGATCTCTGGAAGCAGAATTCTCTGAGTCTTGCAGCTGAATTCTCTGTCCTTGTCCTTTCCCTGGATCTCTGTTGCAGATGGAAGCTGCTGGTGCCATCCTCACCTTTAACCTCTCTCTTGAATGCAAACAGATGTTCCCACATTTGTTAAGCAGGATTTGCTCAATGTTCCTACAAAACTTTTGTTGTTTCTCATGGAATGAAGGGGCCATTTTGGCACTGAGGGGGTGACGTAGAAGCAAGGAGTAAATTGTGACCCAGGGGTCCCATGGAACCAAGTGGCCATGGTGACACAGCAGGGCCACGTGGATAAGGTGGTCCATTGTGACACTGTGGATCCAAGGAGACCATGGAGACACCTCCAGAACCTCATGGAACCAAGGAGTCCATGGTGACCCAGGGGGCTGCATGGAGCCAATGGTCCATGGTGACACTGCCCATCCAAGGAGTTCATTGTGACACTTCAGAAACTCATGGAGCGAGGGAGGCCATTGTGACACTGAAGAACTTCATGGCACCAAATATCCATGGTGACACAGCAGGTCATCATGGGAACCAAGGAACCGCTGTTGGCAGTAGGGAAACTCATGGAACCAGGGGCCCTTGTGGCACTGCAGAACCAACAGAGCTGCTGGACCTTGTCCCCTGGCCCTGCACAGCTCCTTGGGAGGCACGGCAGGAGCAGCACCCTGGGAGCCTCGGGAATGCCCCTCTGGGATCCACGGCACACACTGCCAGGGTCTGGAATTCCAGTTTCCAGCTAGGAAAAGATGTACCTGCCCTGGGAGGCAAAGCTTTTAAGAAGGAGCCAAAAGCCAAGTGGAGCAAGATCCTACAGTGACATTTCACTGCCAGCCTTCATAACTTCAGCCACGTTTGTTGTAGCTCCTGGATGGGGAATTAAATCAGGGCAGGGTCTTTGGTAGCAGCTGCCCTGGTAATGGGAAACACTGAGAGATAAACAGCGCAGGGAAGGAGAGGCAGGAGAGAAAGGAGGACACAAACACAATTAGCTGTGAAGGTGGCACTCTGAAAAACAAACTGGAACTGACAGAAAATGAATGGGACAGAAATCAATATTCTGAAAGTTTTATTTACTATCAAAATACATCCCACCCACCCAGCCCCAGACAATCCCCAATCCCCAAGCCTCAAATTTGGATCCCACTTCTCCCAATCTCTTTCCAATCCCATCTCACCTTGGAGGCTGTGGAACTGAGTAAATTTGGCATTGGACTGAGTTTTTTATAAGGTGGGAACAAGCCGATTTGAGGTGGGATTGAGCCCTTTTGAGGTAAGATTGAGTTGTTTTCAGTGGGATTGAGCCCTTTGGAGGTGACAGATCAATCCATTATGACTTTTGGAGTACAAAGAGATGGAGAACACTTCCTGAAATCCTCCAAGAACACACTAATCCCCCAGAATATGTATTTAAACCATAAATTCCATCTGAAATACATGTTATAAGGTGGGACTTGAAACATCTTTAATAAATAACTTTCCTTTAATCCTATTTCAGGTGTTTTTAAGCAATAAAGACAAATCAGAAGAAAATTAGGGCCAAACCAAAAGGATAACCAGCCAGGTGTCCTCCCCACATGGATCACAGGGAATGTGGGTCACCAGGGATCTGACCAACATGGATCCTTCTGTGGGGCATGGAGTTGGAGCAGTGCATAAAGCTCTTCCTGCAGTCGGAGCATTTGCAGGGCTTCCCTTACTGGTGCCTCCATTGGTGTTTGGTCAAGTGAGACCTCTGGGTGAAGCTCTTCCAACACTGGGGACACTCGTAGGGCCTCTCCCCAGTGTGGATGCACTGGTGGGTGACGAGGGTGGAGTTGTGCCTGAAGCCCTTCCCTCGATTGGGCCAGTGGAAGGGCCTCTCATCCGTGTGAATCCGCTCATGCAGGAGGAGACTGGAGCTGGTCTGAAACCTCTTCCCACACTCGGGACACTCATAGGGCCTCTCCCCAGTGTGGATGCGTTGGTGCCTGATGAGGGCAGATCTGCAGCTGAAGCCCTTCCCACATTCCCCACACTCGTAGGCCCATTCCCTGGTGTGGATCATCTGGTGGCTGATCAGGGTGCTGCTCTGCCTGAAGCTCTTCCCACACTCCAAGCACTTGTGGGGCTTCTCCCCATCATGAAGCTGCTCATGGACCACCAGCTCTGAGCTCTGGCTGAAGCTCTGTCCACCTTCCTGGCACAGGGTGGGTCTTTCCTCCTCAGAGCACACTGGGCTGGGTTTGGAGCCCCTCCTCCTGCAGGATCTTTGCGGATTTTCCTCCCCATTGGAATTCTGCACTGTGGAGTCACTCAAAATGGCCTTTTCCATGAGGTTCTGCCATGGAGATTTTTCCTCCATGGTCTCCATTCTCAGCTCCTTCTCTGGGGCAGGAACAACAAGGAGAGGATGGAATTTGCCTCTGTGCCAGAGGGAAGGGGTAGGAGATCCCCCCAGTGCATCCCCGACAGGATGGGGTTGGCAGCTGGGTTGGCCTGCAGCCAGGGGCCATGCTGGCCTGGGAGATGGAGAAGGAGAGAGGGGGAAAGGGGCACTGACTTCCTCCTCACCTGCCCGGGTATCCCAGGGATCCTTCCTCTTCCTCGCAGCCTCCTCCTCCATCCAATCAAGGTTTGGGAATGGGAAGTCCTGGTTTGGGAAGAAGACAAAAGGTGAGTACATTGTCTTTTGTACTGGTTTGAAGGTAAACCTGGGGGAGAGTCTAAGCGAGAATTACAGTTTAATAAGAAAACAAAGGTCAAGGCAATGATACAGAAACACTGCCTTAAACTCACAGAGTCA
>NW_026992448.1:0-78381 GCF_028769735.1 Zonotrichia leucophrys gambelii | reverse complement strand
CCAAATTTGCCCCCCGGGCCTGAGGGGCATCCTTTGAAAGTGACAAAACTACAACGACGCCTTGCTGGAATGTTAAAACTGATTGACAGCCCAGCAGGGGGCGAGGGGGGAAGGGAAGAGAGGTATTGGCACACCTGGGGAAAGACCCGCAAGTTTAAAACAGGATATTACAATACACTCCAACATCTCCCCCTGTTTTGTTTAAAAAGAAGAGGACTGGGTTTGTGGTTGTCCTGGGTGACGTTACGATGCTTGTATCCCCATTCACCAGTTCTGTGCCTTAAGACCGGCTCTGAAGAGTGGAAGTTTTGTTTGGGTTTCTCTTATGAGAGACCAGGACGGGCAGTACATAGGGCTTTTTTTCACTTCTTGCTTTCAGCTTGCTGCTTTGCTTGCTCTCGCTTCTGCTCTCGTTCTGCTCTGCTTTGGCCTCTGCTTATTAGCTAGTTCTAGCTAACCAGTCCACACCCCTTCCTGGACTGTTTCCCCTCTTCTGTTCTGGACCATCTTGAACCTGCCCCGGGAAACCGGGACCGGGGAACATTGAGAGTTTGCCCCGTTTGGCTGCAGCAGCTGCCCAGCGCGGAGGGACTGAGAACAGAGCAACCACCACCCAAAGGAACTTTCTGAATTTGTCATCTTTCTCAAAGCGGTTGTCATCGGGTATTGTTCATTTTTGTGTGCTGGGGAGCTGGGCCAGTCAAATAAACAGGTTTTTTCCCACCTCTCTCCAAGGAATTTTTTCCCGAACGGTTGGGGGAGGGGGCCGTGTGGGTTTTGCTTTCTGGAGGGGCCCTCCTTTGCAGATTCTTTAACACATTTGCCCTAAACCAGGTAAAAATATTGGCGCCCAAATGTGGGGCTCGAGAGAGAGTGGAAAAACCCTGTTTTGACTGAATTTTGGCTGCTATTACTCTGTGTTCGTTTAAATCAGCTAATAGCCATGCTTTTTGGATTAATAATGTCTATTTATGTGAAGGTTTGCATGCATTTCTGGTCCCTACGGTTTTTTGAGATTTTAATACCTCTCTGGTCCCTAGGTTTATTTTCTTATCCAGAAAGAGCTTTATTATTGCCCCTAATACGTAGTTTTTACATCAGAGGGGCAGTGACCAGAGTAGCTATCCTGCTGGGTTTGGTGGCAATAATGTGCAAGAAGTTTATAAACGTGCTGGGGTCTGCTCCAGGTATGAATGGTTCATGGCTATGGTTATGCATCCAGTTTGTTGCAGGAGGAGCAGGAGGGAACGAGGTTTTTCAGCCTCTGCTTTCCTTCTTCTCCTATGAATCAGTTGCATCACTAGTGAAGGGTATTCACTAGTTATGATGGTAAAGAAACCATCTTTCTGGTATTCAATCTGGTAACCTTCCTCTATACAGCCTGCGGCTTCTCGAGACTGAGGGCTGAGATTTCTAGACGGGCTGATGAGACCACCTGACTCAGGAGTAGACCCCAGTGGGGAAAATCCTAAGTAGTGTGGAAAATGGGAGGATATGGGCCAAATCCTGAAGGAATTCTCTGACCCTATAGTCTGGGATTTTCCCCATGAACAAATTAAGAACCCAGCTGAGGTGGGGAAATATCTGAAAGAGAAGTACCAGGATGAACCTGAGACAGAGTAGAGATCCATTCTGAATTAGGTAAAGTGTCTGGCAGCGGTGAAAAGTCTGTGAGGTCAAAGCTGAAGGAAAAACTCGCATGCCGAGACAGCAAGGAGACAGAGAAAGAAAAACAGAAAAGACCACGAGGTCAATTTGCCCCCGACCTAGGAATTCCTTTGATAAAGAAGAACTGGCAATAAATGTCACGTGGAATGAATATATATGAACCTATTGTGAAACTGTATGCATATGCATTTGGAAAGGGGATAAAAGGAGACCTGAGATCTTCAGGGGCACACATGCCTTTTGAGGAGAATTTTCTCTGCATGCGTCCGGCACCGTAAATAAACATACCGAGCTTTACAACTTTTATAAAGTTGTGAGGTTTCTTCTTTTCTCCGCAAAACATGTGTCACCCTGGAGCTTTGGTTCCTTGCAGCCCTGCAGTGTCACAAAGGCCTCTTGGTTTCATGAGGCCCCACAGTATCACAATGGTCCTCTTGGTACTTTGGGGACCCCCAGGGCAACAATGGTCTCACTGGTTCCATGAGGCCTCACAGTGTCACAATGGTTTGCCTATTCCATGGGGCCTCACAGTGTCACAATTGTCTCCATGATTCCATGAGTCTCTTCAGTGTCACAATGATCTCCTTGGTTCCATGGTGCTCAACAGTGTCACAATGGCTCCTTGGTTCCATGAGGCTGTGTAGTGTCCTAATGGTCTCTCCATGGTTCCGTGAGGCCTTGAGACACCACAATGGACCTTTGGCTCCATGGAGTCTTGCAGTGTCACAATGGTGCCATGGTTCCTTGACACCCTAAAGTGTAACAATGGTCTCCATTGCTCCATGAGGCCCCGTGGTGTCACAATGGACCCTTGGTTTGATGAGGCCTCTCAGTGTCACAATGATCCCTACACTCTGTGGAGCCACACAGTATGAGTACAGCCCCCTTGGTTCCATGAGGATCAGCAATGTCACAGTGCTTTCCATGATTCCATGAGTTCCCACATTGTCACACTGGTCCCTTGGTCTCACAGGGCCCCAGAGTGTCACAATGGTCTCTTGGTCTCATAGGGCCCTGTGCTGCTGCATTCCCCCCTCCCCTTCTCAGGCCGCCCTAATAGCTGAGAAATGCTCCTTGGGCCTCAGCCTTGGCCAACAGCCCCTGGGCTCAGCTCCTCTGCAGCTCATCACAAACACTGTCTGCTCCAGGCACTGCTGCTGCCCAAACAGCTCCTGGTTTCTGTAGGAGAAGCCCTGGGAGCTGTTTTTGTTCCCTCAGTGGCACAGCATCCCTGTTCTCACACTGCCAAAGAAAGCTGTTGGTGCCAAGGGCAGCCAGGATGAGCCATTGCTGGGACAGAAGCCCCTGACTTGGGGCCCTGCACACAGCGCTCCAAAAGGAGCCCTTGGAGCTCTCCTGGGCCAGCGACTCCCTCTGAGTGGGGCCTCTCCCAGCCGGGAACTCTCCCGTTTTCTGCACTCGGGGATCCTGAACAACGACGGAGCCTGGGCCGATCCCCCCACTCCTCCAGGCTCAACCATTTGCTCTTTGCTGGGGAGATGCCAAAGGATCCTCAGGGAGCATTTCCTGCCCTGAGGGGAATTTCTCAAAGGTGCCTTGCACTGACTCTTTGTGTCTGTGTGTACACATGAGTGCCTGTGCTGGGGAAATGTGGCAGAAATGCTGCTCTCTGAGGGGTTGGAGTGCCTTGGATAGCTGAGCCAGTCAGGCGTGTAGGTAAGGTTAAGTCACAAGGTCTAAGAGAAGTTAAATGCTGCTAAGAGTTGTTTTTTTTCTAAGTTTTTGAGTTTAATATAAGTTATAAGCTAAGTTAAATATTGTTAAGTGTTATTCCTCTTTTAAATTGCTATGTCATAGGTCATAATTTAAGGTAAATACTGTTTAACAGGTTGTTTTGCAAACCTCGCAAGGTTTGCAATCACAATCCTCCTTGCCACAGGATCAGGCACCTGCCTCTAATCAGATGCAGTCAGTCATGCTGCAAATGCCATGAAAGACTCATGAAATCAACCCCCTGGACAATGGTCACAGATGGCTGCCTCGGAGCAGCCATTTCCCAGGTCTGAATAATCACTGCCATGCCCAGCGTGTGGCACTGGTCAAGCACAAGGGGATTGAATCCACTCTGCCCCTGAGTATTTTCATAAAGCCCAGTGCCCAACAGCATGTCAGCCACATCCACATGCCTGGGGTTCTGTGGCCCCAGTGCAGCATTCTGCATCACCACGTCAGCTGCCAAACAAGCCCACTTGGTCTCAAAAACATCAAACTGCACAGGGTCAAAAAGAGAGCGCACCACACGACGGAGATCATGAGGCGTCAGCACGTCCATAACAACCCTCCAGAGAGTCAGCATAACCTCAGCAGACCCCAAACCATGCTGAGCAACCGCATCATGGGCTTCCCTCTCCAGCTTATACAAAAGCAGTTCATGAGTGTTATGAGTAACACCCCTGAGCACAGGGAAAGCCTGGGAACCCCCTGGCAAAGCCTCAGCACCTGCTGTGTCCCGGTACTTGGGCCCCACAGGGACAAGAGTAGATGATTGACTGGGTGTCAACTCAACACCACTCGCCCTTGCACCCACAGGAGCACCAGCAGAGCCAGAGGACCCCACTCCGCAACCCTGCAGATGCCGCAAGGAGGCAGGCTCAGTCATCTCATCAGACTTAGTTTTGGCTAATCACCAGAAACGCACGGGGTCCCTCGGACACACAGTCATCTGGCACGAGGGAAGTGTCCACAAATTCAACGAGGAGGCGCCACAGCCCCGGGAACCTACCAGCCTCCTGCTGGCCATGTCAACATTCGCGCTAAAGGTGAATACCTCAGCAACCTGTGGCGCCACAGCCCCTCCAGGGGGCGCCTTGGCAGGCACAGGTGCCGGCATGGCCTGCAAACATGATGTGGGCTGGGACGATGTGACGGTGGTCACAGGGGTTTTCAGGATGAGAGAGAGATGAGAATGTTGACTCCATGATCAGAAGGCTTGATTTATTATTTTATTATATATATACTATATTGTAACTATACTAAAAAGAAATAAAAAGCAAAAGGTTTCTCAGGAGGCTAAGCTAAAAATAGAATCGAAAAGAATGAATAACAAAGATCTGTGTCTCATCAGAGAGCAAGAGCAGCTCTGCCATGAGTGGTCAGTAAATCCAAACATCCACAGGAGACCAATCACGGATCCACCTGTTGCATTGCACAGCAGCAGATAACCATTGTTTACACTTTGTTGCTGAAACTTCTCAACTTCAGCAGAAAAAATCCTAATGAAAGGACTTTAATGAAAAGATGTCTGCAACAGGACGAGACCAGCACGGGGCCCCCATCCCCAACATGGAGGAGGGGAGGGGTGCCGAGAGGGGTGCAGTCCGTGGAGCTGCATCACTGCAGAGCAGCACAAGGGAGCCTGGCACAGCCAAATCCACCCCGGGGGAACAATCGCCATCCCCCGAGTTGGACCCATCCCACACCACACCGTCCCAGGGTGGAGAGAGAGCTCCACAACACACAGAAACTCAAACTTCCCCTCATCCATGTCTGAGACAGAAGGGCTCCCCTGGGAACTCCGAGGGGTACAAGAACCAGACCCCCGCCAAAGATACTCACACTCTTTCCACTGCACCAGCAGTGATCCCACGTCTACAGTGCAATCATCAAAGAGGGCCTCCATGTGGGGGACCCCCACAAGAGACCACTCCTCCTTGGAGAATGGCTTTGCAGAGTCCAAAAAGAGCCCTCGCTCTCGGGCCCACAGAAACAATCTCTCAAAATCATTCCAGGAAACAGAAACCTGTTTCCACTCCAGGACCCCCCCTCCAGAGATCCAAAATGAGGGAATCCTCCTTGAAACCCACAGCTTTGGCCATTACCCCAAGAACAGCAGGCAAAGCACCAAAGAGGGGAGACAATAAAACCTCACCGGCAATCCGGACTCTGTCTCAGCCTAGGCTGCAGTACACTTTGGCAGTCACCAGATGTCACTAGAGGACAGGAAAGAACAGAAGCGCGCACCGCTTTTCTCAAGATGAAAAAATGTGAAGTTTATATTCTGACTCCAACATTTATAGTTTTCTAAAAGTGACAGCAGATTGGAAGGTGACAGTGCCACCTCTCCAATGACACTGATCAAACCAACAGCCCTTCAACTCTCTCCTCCTCCATAAAGGAATGCAAAACAATGAGTTATTTACAGAAAGTGTGTGAGAAAGTTCACTACAAGAATGTCAACATCAGAAGGCTTAGAAAATCTTAAAAAACCAGGATGACACAGGTTGGGCTAAACTTGGCCTCTGGTGACTGCTTCTCTGGTGACTGCCCCTGCACCACTGGGGCTCACTTGTTTCCTTGCTATGGAGACCATTGTGACACTGCGGGGCATTGTGGAACCAATGGGCCATGGTGACACTTAGGGACTTGTGGAACCAAGAGGAACATTGTGACCCTGCAGGGTACCATGGATCCCAGGGGCCACTCTGACACTTTGGGGCCTCGTGGAACCAAGAACATCTTTCTGTTCTCTTCGAACCAAGAACATGTGACCCTTTTCAGCCTCACGGTCCCAAGGGGCCTGTGTGAAGCAGCAAGGCTTTGCGGAACCAAGAGGCTATTGCTGCATTTCACGGCCTTGTGGAGCCAAAGGGCCATTGTGATCCTGCAGGGCACTGTGGATCCATGGAGAGCATTGTGGCATTGCAAGGCCCAATGGAATCAGGGAGAGCATTGTGACCCTTCAGGGTCTCATGGAAGGAAGGGGCCATTGTGACACTATGGGAAGTTGTGGAACCAAGGGAATCATTGTTGCACTACTGGACCCCAATGGAACCAAGGGGCCATTGGACACAGCGGGACTTCATGGAACCAATAGACCATTATGGCACTGTGGGGCCTTGTGGAACCATGGAGACCATTAAGATCCTTAAGGACTTGTGTAATCAAGTGACCGTTATGAAACCTGAGGGCCTCATGGAAGCAAGGAGCCATTGTGACACTGCAGTGCCCTGTGGAAGAAAGGGAACATGAAATAGGTGTGGCTGCCTTGGACTCCCAGGGGTCACCTGACAGGTCTGCCTGACCTTGGAATGCTGAATGCCATTCCCATCTGCCCCTGAAACATTGAGGCTCTGGACTTTGCTTTTTATGGAAAAGAACTGTCCATTTTTTCCAGGCCTCCATGGCCAAAATTACGATTCCACCTCCAAATATTTGTGTATTCAAGGATTGCTGCCAGACTAAAGTTGCCAGGACAGACAAGTCTGGCTGGTCATTGACTCCTGAGTGGCAGCACTCATTTATTTTCCAAAGACTGGAAAGGGCTCTGTGCTTTTCTTTGTATGGGAAAAAAAAATCCCTCTTTTCCAGGCACAAATGTTCTAAATTAGGACTCCGCATTCATGATTTCAAATACCCAAGGGTTGCTCCAAGCAAACCTGCCAGGACAGACAGGTCTTGCCTTGGCCTCTGATGGCTGCCATTCATCAGCTCCTAAAAATTTGGGCTCTGTGGTTTCCTTCCTATTGAGACCAATGTGACATTTGGGAGCCTTGTGAAATGAAGGGGCCATTGCAGAGCCTTGTGGAACCAAGGACAGCATTGTGACTCTGGTGGACCGCATGGTCCCAAGGGACCATTGCAAATCAGCAATGTGAGAGTAAGCCCAGCTGTAATTTAGAGTCAGCCAGATTTTACCCCGGAAGAACTGGGTGTGAGTTTCAAGTCCTAGGAGTCATTTGATTTGCTTAGCGTGAGCTTGAGAGTTTTCTCATAAGCCTTTAGTGTTGTTATGCTAAGTTGTCCAAGTTCTACTCCTGTATTGGTTTATTGGTTACTTGTTTCTTCTATATGGTTATTGTTCTAGTTTTCTAGCCCCAAGTGCCTATGTTGTGACTTCCTCTTTGTCTCAGGTTTTAGGATACTGCCCCTCGTACTGTGCTCGACTTCTCCATGTTCATTGTTTCTCACCCTATTACTAAAGTTCCTTTTGGGCAATTCCATCAAACCCACTCCTTTTCATTTTTGCCACCCTTGCCCTGAAGTCAGGGAACCAGAGAGGTTTGTTGCAGCCATCCTCACTGTGACATTTGGCGCCCAAACAGGAACCATGACATTCAGGGCTCCCTGTCAATCACATCAGCTGGGGTGAGCTGATGGATAGGCAAGTGCTCCCCGGGATTTTGGATTGTGCCGGGCCCGGCTGATCCATCGTTGCTTCGAGGGACCTTGGCCAGGATCAGCAGGAATGATGATGGTTTCACCTGCATAGGAATGCAGGTGGGTTTGGGGAAATGGAAGGCATTTATTGCCCATTTTGCCACTGTGTTTTTACAGTATGCATCCATGTCCCATAATTAGGAGTCTTCCAGTGGCTCTTCCCCATTAGGCAGAGAAAGACAAAAATGGGCAGCCAGATGTCCAAAGTAGAAAGGAGCGTATATAGATGCTTTAGGTTTATTCTCACTGATCATGACAAAATATTTTCAAAGAACGAATTAAAATCGTGAGGTGGGTCATTAAAAATTTTCCAGATGCCCCTGCTGATGAAATCCATACCACTGAATTTTAGGACTCAGTGGGAGTTAAACTGTACAATTTTTGATCAAAAGGGACCCCATTGCATCCTGCGTGCTCCCCATCTTCCACACCACACTATACCAGCAAGCAGTGTGTTGAAAACTCAATCCGTTGGTAACTCCTAACTTGGGACCTCCCTTCAAACCTGCCTTTCTCAAACCTTTAATGATGGTCCAAGATGGCAATGGCCATGCTGTCTTGGAGCATCATGCCCTAGAGACACAAGACAGAACGAGCCAAAATATGGCTCAGGAGCCTGACCACCCTCCCTCCATCTTGGCTCCTCCACTTCCTGCTACCACAATTTTCTCCTCTGCCCTGACAAAAGCTCCAGACTCCACCCACACAACTGCGGGTCCAGCCCTCACTGTCAGTCATTCCCTCTCCACCCTGGACCATGCCTCCAGTTAAGGAAGGAGACTGGCAAATAGCCTCAAAATTCCTCATTGCCTTGTTATGTTATGAAAAAAGGGGGCCGAATCCCAGCTATCAGCCACTGGTTTGCAGGGAAATCAGGATCTTTGTATCTAAAGACCATAGGAAGGACTTACCTTGCTTTAATGACCTAATGAGGGCCATGTTTACAGCACATTTCTCAAACACGTATGTTTGTACACGTATGTAAATGACAACAATGTTGTTGTCATTTACAGAATACACCCTGTGGGAAGAGGGATCGAAGTGTTTATTATGCTAATAGCAATAACTATGTTAATAATGAGGCAAGGGCGGAATTGACAATCAACCATCTAGCTGGAGAAGGACAACACAGCCTACCAGATGATCAAGCAGCAAGTATCCCCAGAGAAGTATTGGATGATATCAAAGAGATGGCTTTGAAAGCTTTAATCCAGGTATTGGATGGTAGCACCACCAATTTGGACTGCCTTGGGTGGCTGCAGCTAAAGCTTTAGGAGCATTAGACCATCTTGGGTGCCTGTTAAGTAAGCAAACCAATGCTACCTCCCTCACATTGAATGGCCTGCTCTGAGACATAGAGACCATCAGACATGCCACCTTGAAAACAGTGACAAAGTTTTTACTCTGGGCACATGGGCATGGCGGTGTAGACTCTGAGGGCATGTGTTGCATGAACCTCTCCAGCCACAGCGAGTCAATCCACAAGAGCATTCAAGTACTGAATGAAGAGTTCAAGAAGCTTCAAGTGGAAAACAGCAACTGGTTTAATAAACTCTTCCAATCCAAGGGACTAAAGGGTTGGATGATGTCTATCTAAAACAGGACTATAAATTATCTTAGCTGTTGTTGTATAGTTAATTGTCTCATGTTTGTTTGGATGCTTTTAGAAAGTCTTACAAAATTCTTTCAGTTCCATCTTTGTGGAAAAACAGAAAGAGGGAAGATACCCAAAACAGGCTCCTCATGGACTCCTTGAAGGAGAGAACTGGAGGTCAGGATGGCACAAAAACCTCTCAGAGACTCAGTGTGGGCAAGAAAATGCCTAAAAGTACCTAAAAGTATTCCTAAATCCATAAAGTACATTAAAAACCTTAAGTATCTAAAGCCATTAATGAGCCCCACTGAGTGTCAGTACAAAGCTCTCCAGGGACTCATTAAAGCAGATAATTGGGGCCATGATTGCACAAACCTCTCACAGAGTCTGTATCAAAAGGGAAACACCAAGTACCTTAAAATGACTGAAGTATCCTGAAGCATTAATGAGCCCAAGTGAGTGTTGTTACTGACAAAGCCTCTCCAGGGACTAATTACAGCAGATAATTGGAGGCCATGATTGCACAAACCTCTCAGAGACTCCAAGGCAAAAGCCAAACACAAAGTCCTTTGAAAAACCTGCAGTCCCTGGGAGCATTCAGGAGTCCCCATTCCTGACCAAGGCTCTGCAGGGACTCCTCCCAGCAGATCCTTGAGGCCACTGGGATGTGGGCTAGGGGGGGATGCTGAGGGCAGGACAAGGGGCTGACAGTGCCCAGCCTGGCTGGGGCTGTGCCAGGAGGCTCCAGGGCCTCAGGACAAGGTGTCTCCTCACAGCCCTTGGTGGCACAGACCCTGCTGTGCCCCAGGGCACCAAGACTTGGCTTCTCTTTGTCCCCACCTGTCATCACTGCCTCCAGTTCTCTGCTCTGCCTGGGGCCTGGGGACACTTTCTCAGTGGTGTTCCTCAGTGGGACCCATTAAAAGTCCAAGAAAGTTTGGAGTTGGATTCTGACTTGGAGTTCTGGAGAGGTTTCTTCAGCTCCCTCTCAGGGACTGATGTTCAGGGCCTGAGCACAAAGCCCCACAGGCTCATTAAAGTCCTTGTGCTGTGTCTGTGCTGCTGAGCTGGGCTGGGCTCCTGGCACAGAGGCAGCTCCTGGTAACCAAGAGGAGATTCAAAAGCACATTTCTCTTGATGAGCAGCTCTTCTGCCAGCCCAGCAGGGCTGGGGCACTGCCTGCAGCCACCCCGGGCACAGCACAGAGGCACAGAGAGCTTCAATCAGTCAGGGCTGGGAAGGTGCTGAGAAGTGCCTGGGGCAGAATCACTGCCAGCCCTTGGCACAGGAACCTCTGGCTGCAGGACAATGCAGCTGCAGCTCCTGGAGCCATCTCCTAAAGCTGGAACATCCCAATGCCTACAGACCCTGTGAGTACATTCTCTGATTGTCTCTTGTGCAGAGCAGCCAGGGGTGCCCAGGGCTGTCCTGCAGAGCAGGGTCCTGCAGCCCAGGGCGCTGTGCTGGGGCAGGGACTCTGCTGCCGGCCAGGGACAGCTCTCAGCCAGCCCTGGCAGCTGCTCCCAGCACTGGGGGACAAGGTCTGGGTGGGAGGAGACAGCTGGTAAGGCTTGGAAGTGTTCTCCTTTTGAGGGGAGGATGCTGCATTTTTCAGGACTGCTCCCAGCATGACATAAAACTGCAGAACATTTCCAAGTGGATTATACAGGGAGAACAGCAAGGCAGGGGCTGCATAAAAGGGAAAATCCTGCTTTTTTAATCTAGTGCTCTGGGTTGCCGGGATGGGAAATTGCACCGAGATATTAATCTCTCAGTTCAGATGAGAAAGATAAATGATATTTATCTCAGATGTTAATAAACCAGGCAGTGACAGAAATACCGTAGGGCCCCTCACAGGCAGCATCAATGTTTCTTTGCTCTGATGGTGCCATCAGAGGCTGCAGAGCCAGAGCTGTCCCTGGGCAGTGCCAGAGCTGGGAGGGGTCTGCAGGGCAGAGCTGAGCCCCCAGGGCTGGGCTGGGCTCTGGCAGCACTGGCAGGGCCCAGCCCTGGGCACAGGGAAGCAGCTGCTGGCAGGGACAGCTCCAGGCAGCAGAGCCCTGGGCAGGCAGTGGGGGGAAAATGCCCCCAAGCTGTGCTGGGATATTTTAAGTCCTCTCCAAACACAACTCTTCCATGAATACTTTTCTTACAGATCCCGGTATCAAGGCAGCGCAAATGTCCAACAGCAGCTCCATCAGGTTCTTCCTCCTGCTGGCATTGGCAGACACGCGGCAGCTGCAGCTCCTGCACTTCTGCCTCTTGCTGGGCATCTCCCTGGCTGCCCTCCTGGGCAACGGCCTCATCATCAGCGCCGTAGCCTGTGGCCACCACCTGCACACGCCCATGTTCTTCTTCCTGCTCAACCTGGCCCTCAGCGACCTGGGCTTCATCTGCACCACTGTGCCCAAAGCCATGCACAATTCCCTCTGGGACACTAGGGACATCTCCTACTCAGGATGTGCTGCTCAGCTGTTTTTCTTTATGCTCTTCATGTCAGCTGAGTACTATCTCCTGACCATCATGTGCTACGACCGCTACGTGTCCATCTGCAAACCCCTGCACTATGGGACCCTCCTGGACAGCAGAGCTTGTGCCCACATGGCAGCAGCTGCCTGGGCCAGTGCCTTTCTCTATTCACTGCTGCACACAGCCAATACATTTTCCCTGCCCCTGTGCCATGGCAATACCCTGGGCCAGTTCTTCTGTGAAATCCCCCCAATCCTCAAGCTCTCCTGTGCAAATTCCTACCTCAGGGAACTTGGTCTGCTCATGGGTAGTGCTTTTCTGTTTTTTGGTTGTTTTATGTTCGTTGTTTTCTCCTATGTGCAGATCTTCAGGGCTGTGCTGAGGATCCCCTCTGAGCAGGGACGGCACAAAGCCTTTTCCACCTGCCTCCCTCACCTGGCTGTGGTCTCCTTGTTCCTCAGCACTGGCACATTTGCTTACCTGAAGCCCCCCTCCATCTCCTCCCCATCCCTGGATCTGGCCCTGTCAGTTCTGTACTCAGTGATGCCTCCAGCCTTGAACCCCCTCATCTACAGCCTGAGGAACCAGGAGCTCAAGGCTGCAGTGTGGAGACTGATGACTGGATGCTTTCAGAAACATTAAACTGCAGGCCAGTGTTTGCAAATCACTTGTAATAAAAGTAATCTTTGATACGTCTTCTTGGCTTCATATTAGAGTTCCTTTACTTTTGTTTTACTTTTTTCCTATTGTCCAAAAATAAATGTAATTGTTTGTTCCATTGGTAATTTTGTTTCTCTCAGTCATGTCTGTGGCCACAGACTGTGGCAATGGGGGGCTGCGCTGTTGGTGCCTTTAAATGAAATTATGATCTCTCCCAACAAGGTTTTCTGCAGAAAACTGCAGTACATTTCTGCCCTTTTGTTGCCTTCTCTGGAGCTGCAGCAGCAATGTCTGAGTGCAGAGCTGGGGGCAGATCAGTGCTGGCCCAGCAGCTGTGCCCAGCAGCAGCAGCAGCACTTGGTGTTGCCAGTGCTGCTGCCGTGGCCCTGCCCCACTGCCCTGGTGGCCCTGGTGTTGCTGCAGGGCCTGAGTGCTCTCGGGGCCGGGCACAGCCCTGGGGGTGGCAGTGCCGGGGCTGCAGCAGGGACAGGCCATGGGCACTGCTGGGGCAGCGCTGACGCCTCAGTCCTGGGCCTGGGGGCTCCAAGTTGTGGAGGGATTTATTAATAGTTGGTTAGCTGAGAAAGACCATGCTGACATATTGCCGCTTTATGAGTCTCCTGAACAGAAAATTCTTGCTTATTATCGATGGGAAGTACAATGTGTCGTGAAGAGAATTAAGATTCAAAGTAAATCACGCATAGTCTCTGCAAGGTGTAGGAAATTAGTACCTTTAACACAGTGCTCAGTTGTAGGGCCCTTCACGGGAAATCCTGAGAGGTCACTAGACTACTGCATTGAAGAATTGCAGAAATTGAGTTTGCAAGTGGCAGGACCAGCAACAATAGGAGAAGCAAGATTGAAGATAGATGAGAAAAGGAAGGCAAAAAAGGGAAAAACCTCGTCTAAATAAGGTTATTGGTGATTGCTAATTAATTTTAGCTTGCTGTAAAGCTGATTTGCCTTCAAACTTATCTCACGCTATACCTGTAATCAAAGATGCTGATTTAAAATTAGATCAGTGTATTCAATAATTGATTCAGCCTTATTATAGACAATCTAACAAACCAGGGAAAAGACAGTGGAGAAAGGAAAAACAAAGCAAGCAGAAGGAAAAATGATGTTTGCTCTTGTTATATTGCTCAATGCTCTAATAAGTGAAGCAGTAGAAATAACACGTTTTAGTCAGCCAAGAGAAAATTTATGGGTAACACTTGCTAACCAAATTAACCAATCATCACTTTGTCTTAGTCTTGGAGGAGTCACTAACCCATTTCGAACATGCCTGGTGGGACTTCCGGTATGGTCTCCTGGAGAATTTTGCAGTTTGATAAAAAATCAGACCTTATGTATGCCTAGCATGTCAAACATCAAATTGCCAGAGCAACAAGGATATACTGCAGGTCAGAGTGATGGCTATTGTCAATGTTTACTGATCCAATCACTCAACACCTCTTTATATTCTCCTCCTGAGGAATTGGACCTTTTTGGCAGTACAAACGCCAGTCTGTCTAACACTACAGCTGGTGGATGGTTTAGCTTTAAATTTTCAAACCGACCAAAAGAAGCATGGGCCACCCTAGATTCATTCCTGAATGTGAGTGAAATCTCTGCGCAGCATTACAGTAAATGTAACAGCACAAAGATCACTGCACCAATGAAATTACCCACAGGAATATTTTTAATTTGTGGAGACAGGGCGTGGAATGGTATACCAGCTAGACCACAGGGTGGACCCTGTTATTTGGGAAAACTGTCATTGTTTCACCCTAATGTGTCCTTGCTAATGCAGCTGAGTCAAAATTCAAACAGAAAGAGACGTAGCGTACATGACTTAGACTGCAGCAGGATAGGAGATCCAAAGTTTTGGGGTACATTCAAACAGGTGGTTGTTTCAACTATCTTGCCTGGAGGATCTGCCAATAAGGCTATGAATTTAGCAAAGCAATTAGGGTGCTGGACAAAGGATGAGCTGAACAAGACATCACAAATTCTAGACATGCTAACCGCAGATGTGCAGAGTGTTAACCATGCTGTTTTGCAAAATAGAGCTGCCATAGATTTTTTACTCTTAGCACAAGGACATGGATGTGAAGAATTTGAAGGAATGTGTTGCATGAATCTGTCTGATCATTCGGTGTCCATTCACACTAAGATAAAAGAACTGCAACAGGGACTTCACAATCTCAAGGAAGAAGAAGGTTTAGGAATTGACGAATGGCTTAAAAGCTTAGGACTTGGACCATGGCTGAGGAACCTTGTGATCTATGCTATAGGACTGCTGGGTGTAATTTTACTGTTTTTGCTTATTTTGCCTTGTATTTTTAATTGTATTCAAAACATGGTCAGCCGTACAATAGCAAAAACTTGGCAAACTAATTTCCTTGCACAAGAAGAAAACGGGGGAAATGTGGAGGGATTTATTAATAGTTGGTTAGCTGAGAAAGGCCATGCTGACATATTGCCGCTGGTTAAGCTGAGAAATCAGCAGTCAGCAAGCTGAAAGGAGATGTCAGCAGTTAGCAATCAGTGGCCTTGCTGCAACATGAGGAGAGGGAGTAGAGATTAGTCCTGAATATCTCCTAAGAATATGTAGAAAGTATCAAAAGTAGGACCATAGGAATGTAAAAGTAGGTGTAACTGCTGATATGTAACTAACCAATCCTGAGCTCAACTTTTGCAATATGCATGAAGTTCATTACGAACTGTATTTAACCCGCCGTACTGATCAATAAAAATTGGGCCTGTGATGATCAACTGATGTCCTGGTCTCCTTCCTTTGACACCAGGCTCCTCGCCCAGGCTCTCTCAAGAACACGGCCAGGCCAATGCTCAGCACAGAAAAGCCCCGTGAGCAGCCCCAGGCTGGCCGTGGGCAGGCTGGGGGCAAACAGCATGGCTGGGGCTCTGCAAGGGCCCTGGGGCAGATGGGAAGGAGCAGCAGAGCAGGGGCTGATCCATCCCCAGTGCGCTGCACAGCCCAGGGCAGCGTCCCAGAGCGTCCTGATGGAGCTGCCAACAACATCCCCCCTCTGCAGCCCTGGCCTCTCCCCCAGCTCACACAGGTGCCCCATCCTTGCAGGCACAGACACGGCAGCACTGGCTCAGCAGCCCCTGTTTGCATTGCACACAGCAGGGGGAGCACCCCCATGCTGTTGGTGTGGGGACATGAACCTGAGGGAGCACAAATGCCATCAGCCCCTGGGGCCAGCAAGGGCTGGGGGACAGCAGGGAAACCACTCAGCTTTGTCCTGGCCTCTGCAGTCAGCCAGAAAGTTTGTTCCCATCAGCTGGGAGTTTCCTGTCCCACTGCAGACTCTGTTGCTCAGAGCCAGGGCAGTCTGGCAGCCACCCCCAAACTGCCCCAGACATTTCCTTGGCTTCACCTTTGCTTTCTCTCCTCTTTCCTGGTCCAGATTTCTTCCCATTTCCCTTCCCTGTCCCCTCCCATGCACACAGCCCATCCCTGTTCTCTCCCCTGCAAACAGCCCATCCCTTTTTTCCCTTCCCTCTCTGGCCCCACTCCCCATTGCAGTTCCTGGTTTGGCACCATGGGAACGTCCCTTGGGCAGCAGGATCATCCTACAAGTGCTGCAGGAATTGTCTGCAGGCTCCTGCAGTGCCTGGTGCTGCTCCCTTGCCAGAGGCACCCCAGGCCAGGGGGGCACATCTGGGCTGCTGTGTCTGGCTCTGGGGCTCCCTGTTCTGGGCAATGAGGAGGAGCTGCAGAGGCTCTGCAGGACTGACAGGATGGGCTTTGGGGCTGGCAGGAGAAGCTGAGGGACCTGGGCTGCTGGAGCTTCTGAAGAGGAGGCCCAGGGCTCCTCCTGCAGCTGCTCCAAGGGTGGTTCCAGAGGTTCCAGAGAATCCCAGAATCAGCAAGGTTGGAAAAGACCTTGGAGATCATCAAGTCCAATCTGTGCCCTGACACTGCCTTGTCTCCCCTGAGTCTCCCCTTCTCCACGATGAACAACCCCAGCTCCCTCAGCTGGTCCTCACAGGACTTGTGTTCCAGACCCCTCCCCAGCCTTGTTGTCCTTCTCTGGACACGCCCCAGCCCCTCCATGGCCTTCCTAAACTGGGGGCCCAGAACTGGACACAGCACTCGAGGTGTGGCCTCACCAGTGCCGAGTGCAGGGGAAGAATCCCTGCCCTGCTCCTGCTGGCCACACCATTCCTGTTCAGGCCAGGAGCCTTTGGTCTTCTTACTCATCTGGGCACACTGCTGGCTCATGTCCAGCCTGCTGTCCATCAGTGCCCCCAGGTCCCTTTCTGCCTGGCTGCTGTCCAGCCACTCTGTCCCCAGCCTGTAGTGCTGCAGGGGTTGTTGTGGCCAAAGTGCAGGACCCAGCTCTTGGACTTGTGAAACATCACCTTGTTGGATTTGGGCCCTGGATCCAGCCTGTCCCAGGCCCTGTGCAGAGCCCTCCTACCCTCCAGCAGATCCACACTCACACCCAGCTTGGTGTCATCTGCAAATTTGCTGATGCTGGACTCAATCCCCTCATGCAGATCATCAGTGCAGATACTGAAATCCACGCTGGCTGGCTCTGATCCCTCGGCCATCCTGTGGGTGCCCTGTGATGGCACTCAGGGTGATCTTTTCCATAACCTTGCCGGGCACCCAGGTCAGGCTGACAGGCCTGGAGTTCCCCAGCTCCTCCTTCCAGCCCTTCTTGGGGATGGGCTCACACTGGCACCTCCAGTCCTCTGGGACCTCCCTGCTGAGCCAGCACTGATGGTGAATGATGGAGAGCAGCTTGGGGAGCTCATCCACAGCTCCCTCATCCCCCCGGGATGGATCCCATCTGCTTGCAGAGACACCTGTGAGCATCTGAGTGGCTCAGCAGGTCAGCAACTGCTCCCTCATGGATTGCAGGGGGGCTGTTCTGCTCCCTGTGCCCATCCACCAGCTCAGCAGAACACTTGTCCTGAGGACAACCTGTCTTATTCTTGAAAAATGAGGCAAAGAAGGGGTTAGGTGCCTCAGCATTTCCCTCATATTTGGTAACCCCATCTCCCCCAATAATGAATGGAGATTGTCCTTGGACCTCGTTTTGCCATTAATGTATTTACAGAAACATTTTTCTCATCCCTCACAGAAGTGGCCTGGTTAAGTCTTAAGCTTTCACCTCTCTAATTTTCTTTCTGTATGACGTAACAACATCCTTAAACATTTCCTGAGTTACCTGCCTCTCTGTCCGAAGGTGATGCACCTTCCTTTTTTACCCCAAGTTCCTGCAAAAGGCCCATCACATACAGAACGTCACCTGTTGGCTAAAGTACACCTCAGAGGAGGAAAATACGAGAGTCTATAAATTAAAACAGGGAAAGCAAGCTAGGAAAGTAAAAGAAGAGGCTGGGAAGGCTAACAAAAACTGGGAGTCCCTTGACCGCTTACCACCCTCCTACCCTTGCAGTACTTCAAATCCTTCCTCCAATGCCTCTTTCTGTGGACCTAATTCCTCCTCCTCTCCCAGCTGTCATTCCTTTACCACCTCCTAACCCAGTTACACCTCCACCACCTTCCCCTCCACGCTCTCCTTACTCTCTTTACCCTTCACTACCGTCCCCTTACCTCTGCCATCTCATGCACCCCTTATTCACCAGCAAGTTCCTGCTCTGCCTCCCCCACCACAAACGAGAAGCCAAACAACATCTCAGAATCTCATGCCCAAGAGTGCAGTTACCCAGTCAGCCTCCACAGCTGATGTTGTAACACCTGGTCCAAAGTGGCAAAAGTGAAAAATTGTTCCCCCTCAGAGAAGTTCTCATGGGCGGGGTGGCCAGTGAGATTGGATTTGTAAATGCTCCCTTGACTGCGTCCAAAGTTGGAAACTTTAAGAAAGAATTGCAAAATTTAGTGGAAGACCCAGTAGGAATTGCAAATCAAATTGATCCATCTTTAGCCCTAATATTTATACATGGGGAGAACTGAACTCCATCTTTAACATCCTATTTTCCCCGGAAGAGACTCGATTAATACGAACTGAAGGAATGAAAATTTGGGAGTGAGAAAACCAACCTGGGCCCCCAGGTGACCAAAAAATGCCTTCAGTGGAGCCTGACTGGGACCCTAATCAAGAAGAGGGGAGAAGGAACATGAGAGGTTACAGGTCCCTGATGACCAGAGGGATAAAAGAATCAGTCCCTAGAGGGAGTAATACCAGGTTAGCGTTGGACGGCACCCAGGAAAAAGACAACACCCCAGCACCATGGCTTAATGGGCTAAAGCAAAACTTCCAGATTTACTCTGATGTTGACCCAGACAGCCCAGAAGGCCAATCATGGGTTCACTGCAGTTGGGGATGACCCCAAGAATCCTTTTTTCCCAGCCTGATGTTTCCAAGAAGGAGTCTGAATTCTTTGGCTCTGGTTTCCAAGGTTGTTTATTGTTTCTTATCTATAACATTTTTTCTCTGGCCTGCTGAGACCTTTTCAGCAGGTCAGACAGAGCCCCCTCTCCATCCGGGGCTGGTGTCTACGTTTTATTTTATGAACTATGTGTACTTTATTTATCATTATTTTCCAATACCTAAAGACACACAGCAGGGGACTTTCAATCAAAACAAATGCACCTTTTATTGCATGCCCATAGCAAATGTAACAGAAGGATTAGAAAGGCGATAAAGGGCAGAGAGAGAGAGAAAGGAGGGTTGGGTTGGGGAAATAGCTACCAACAGGGAGATGAAATCCTCGTGGTCTGGCCAACAGATCCATCTGGTCACGTCGGAGAGAATCTCAAAGTCTTTGGTTAACTCAGGGCTCTTTTATAATCTACCGCCGGGAGGGAGCAGGACGGCACATGGAGGGCACAGTGGAGAATAAATCCATTGGGAACAGGCACAGACAGTCCAGGTCTGAACAGCACAAACCGGTGCCAGCAGTGAGCGGGGCCCGTTGTTTCAGGACTGGTTCCTATGGCAAACATCCCGCTTCCCATGGCTGACATCCCGCTCCAGTCAGGCCAGCACCCCTGGGTTAGAATTTGAAGGGTTTCAGTCTCAGTCCTTGGGGGGGCTTCAATCTCCGTCCTTGACTGTGGTCGTGAGGCAGATGAGGGATCTTTGGACCGTGTCCTACAGAATGACATCCCAAAGCATAAAAAATTAATGCATTTTCACATAAAATGAAATGTAATGAATTAATAAAGGATAACTAATTTTTCTTGCTTATGTTATGAACAAAAATTCAGTTAATATTTTTTTTTGTGAGAAAGAGTTGCAGGGACCCAGCCAGGTCTCAGGCGCTGCCAGGATTCTTAGTGCTTTGTTATTGTAATACCAGGTCGTTGAGGCTTATCTCCTCTTTTGTACTAGTAAAAAGCCTGGCTGGGTGCGGTAGATTGCTCTTCCCTGAGGCAGTGCTCTCTTCCAGCATAGGGAAGACATCTGAGAGGGTGGGGGGGGTTATGCAAAGTGACTCCCAAGTCCAGAATGCTTTGTGGGACCCCGACTCGAAATGCAACGAGAAAACCCCAAAAACAATGAGCCAAATAAGAATTGAGAGACTGAAATGATGTCTGGACATGAGGAGCCGAGTGCTGAGCCTGCAGAGATGCAGAGCCCCTCTCGCCCTGAGCAGGGAGTGGTTCCAACGCCGGGACTAGCCACCTGGGAAGCTCACAGGATCAACATCTGACGGGGACACCACGCCCTAAAGGCTCCCACGAGGACTGGATCCCCCGGCTCTGCCCCTAGCGGACAGAGCTGCGCATATCCTCCTCCTCCTCTGAGTCGCCCTGGGAGGCACGACGGGGACTGCAGCCCTGCTGAGCGGCGCAATCCTGAGCTGATCACTTTTAATAAAGGCATTAAAAAGGAGAAGAAGTCTCCTGGCCCTGTTTATTTCAGCTGGGGGCGCTCGTCCGGAATAGCCACGCCGCAAGAAGACTCAGGACTGGCCATCTTGGACTTCAGGACAGCTGGCTACCAGGACCAGAGGGATCGGCTGAGGAGCAGCGACGCAGAGGAGCACCAGAGCACCGGATTGGTGAGAAAGCCGGTGGCGGGAGCAGGAGACGTGCGCATGTGTGTGTGAATGAGACGGAGGCCGGCAGCCGGACCTTCGAAGTGAGAGCAGACCTCTCAGTACCATGGTTCCGGACTCCTGCGAAGGAGCCGGCCTCCGGAGAACAGGAGGCGGTGCTTGGAATTAGCGTGAGTGAGCCATCTCCCAAGGGGGAATAAAGGGCCCCCCCCCCTCCGGGCGTGCGGAGGGAATATTTGTATGAGTGGCACGCACCCAAAATAGGCCCTGACAGAGGGAAGTCAGGCAGATTTGTCAGTCCTGAGAAGGCTTCGGGTAGCATTTGTAAGTCTCGAGAAGGATTCGCGTAAGATTTTGTCAGTCCCGAGAAGGATTCGGGTAGCTCACAAGCCCTGCAGGCAAAAGTAAGTCCTGACACAGGAGCCAGGCACAAACCCCAGCGAAGGAGGCTGTGGTTTGCTTTTAAGTCCTGATACGGTGAAGCCTAAAAATTGGCGGGTTAGGCAAACTAAAAATCAGGCAGTTGTTTTTCCTGACTGAGGGAGTCAGGCACGACCCGGATTCTTAGGCCGAGGTTTCGTGTGTTCAAGTCCCGATAGATGTAAGACCTGACGTGGGGAAAGTTAGGCAATCAAGAGATCGGGCAGTTGTTTCAGTATAAAGTCCTGAGCATCAGGCAGAAATTTTGAAGTTCAGTGGAGGAGACTGAAGCTCCTCAAAGAAGGTTCTTTTTGAAATCACCGGTCAGTAAAGGCACCTTTGGGATTTTTTACTGTTAAGACCTGTAAAATGGGAGGGTGTAATAGTAGAAAGACCGGTAAGAGACTGAGGGACATACCTCCCAATAGTCCCTTAGGAGAACTGTTAGTAAAATGGGATTCTATAGAGGCCACAGAGGGATTAGATAAAATTAAAATGATCCATTATTGTATGGAAGTGTGGCCAGAATTAGAGATACAAGGAGGATGGCCTTGGTGTGGGACAAAGGATAAGTGGATGTGCCAACAATTAAATAATTATCTGACAGCTCGAGGAGATACTGATCCTGAGCAATTATTGTATGTAGCTTGCTGGTTAAAGAGCGCTGTTGGGGATGAAGGGGTGCGAATTTGTAAGGTACAGAGGAAGAAAGAGGGGAATGAAGGAGGGGATGATAGGACTAGTAAAAGATGGGACCCCCTGGATTATCTGCCTCCTTCTGCCCCTCCACCTTATAATCCTCTTCTTCAAGCACCTCAAATGGCAGGTCTGGTTCTTCCCCCAGCTGCCATCTCACTACCACCTGTTCAAACTCCTCCTTCTATCTCTTCAGCTTCTGCTATGATAAACCCATTATCCCCTCCAGTTCCTTCTGCACCACCACAAGTGCCTACTCCACCTGCTGCATTCTCCACCCCTTCTCCAGCTCCACTTAATATTCACTCAGGCCCCTCTCCCCCTCCTATTGCTGTCCCTTTACCTCCTCCTAGTTGGGACACAAATGTCTCCTCGCCCGATAAACAGCTATCAGCAAATACACCTGCTGATGGGCAGAAAGTTCAGGGTAACCCAGATATCCCTCAAAGTAGTTTGGCATCTGAAGATGGGCCGTACTGTAGCACCAGATCCAAGACCTCCAAGGCAGAGAGACTCTTTCCCCTCAGAGAGGTTCCTATGGGAGGAGTAGCGGGAGGTGTTGGCTTTGTGAATGCTCCCCTAACTGCTTCTGAGGTGAGAGGATTCAAGAAAGAGTTGGGGCATTTAGTTGAGGACCCAGTGGGCATAGCCAACCAAGTGGATCAATTTCTAGGTCCAAATATCTACACTTAGGGGGAGATGAATTGCATCCTGAGCATATTGTTTTCCCCAGAAGAGGTCCAGATGATTAGGGTGGCTGGCATAAGAATTTGGGAGAAAGATAACCGTCCAGGACCCCAGGTGCCATCAGGCGAACAGAAATTGCCACTAACGGATCCCAGCTGGAACCCTAACCAGGAGGAGGGGAGGAAGGCCATGATGGAATATAGGTCTTTGATAATACGGGGGATCAAAGAGTCAGTTCCCAAAGGAACTAACACCCAATTGACATTTGAGGGTACACAGGAGAAAGAGGAAGCTCCTGCTGCCTGGCTTAATCGCCTAAGGCGGAACTTCCAGTTGTACTCTAGAATAGACCCAGACACCCCAGAAGGTCAAATGCTACTAAAAGTCCAATTTGTTACCAAATCTTGGCCTGATATAAGGAGGAAACTGGAAAAGATGGAAGAGTGGCAAGCGAAGGACATAAATGAGTTATTAAGAGAGGCATTGAAGGTGTATTTAAGGAGGGAGGAAGAAAAAGCAAAGGCCAAGGCTAAGATCATGGTTGCTGTAGCTAGGGAAAGTGCAGGGTGGGCGGGTACACCACCAGGAGGAGGCAGAGACAGGCCAGTACTGGCAGGTGCACGAAGGATTGAGAGACATCAAGTCCCTTTGAGAGGATGGCAGTGTTATTACTGTGGAGAGGCAGGACACATCAGGAGGTTTTGTAGAAAGCTCAGTCTCGATGAGGCAATAGCCAGGGAACAAGATAATTTAGGAAGGATTCTTAAGGGGGAGGACTAGGGGTGCCAGGGGCTTTTTAATATAGGGGACCCAATGCAACATCTAGAAGAGCCCTTGGTAAACTTTGAAGTGGGACCCCTAAATGAAGAATTAGAATTTTTGTTGATACAGGAGCAGATAAGTCCTGTCTCAACAAAGTAACATCTGAAGTTAGACAAAAACCAGCTAGGCAGAAAGGATATCCAATACCACCAAAACTGGCCAGTAAGATTTAACTTATTATAAGTGGTGTGAAAGTAAAAGGTACCTTATTGTTGTCTTGTTGTGTGTGTGAGAGTGAGTCACAAGCAAAGTCAGCCTCAACTTCCTGGGCAGGTGGGAAGGGGGCAGTGGAAGTGTGTGTGTGTGTGTGTGTGTGTGTGTGTGTGTGTGTGTGTGTGTGACCTGCAAACCAGGCTTGTGTCCCCCGGGCGGGTGGGGGCTGTGACCAAAGTGTGTGTGTGTGTGTGTGTGTGTGACCTGCAAACCAGACTAGTGCTCCCCAGATATGTGAGGGAGCCGTAGCTGTAAGAGCGTGAGTGACACACAGGCAGCCTCACAGGTGGCAACCAGAGTCTGGGCCCTTCCAAGAGGCCCAGATACTGAGATACTGAGACCTGTGGGCCAACCCCAAGGTGAGAGGGGGGGCTATAGGGACTTGTGATTTTCTAGTAATAAGTTTGTGTCTTAAAGGTGTGGAAGAGTGTGTGAAAGTGAATGAGAAATGAGAGAGTGAATATAGATGAGTTAGAATAGAGGTAATGTAGATTGTGCATTACAAGTTTTACCACATCTCCTTAGAAGGAAGTGTATTGTGTAAAAGAATGGTGTAAGAAAAAAAAAAAAAGGGAAAAAGAGATAAAGTGTAAGGGGTTGAAAGAAGTATTTAGGCTGTAAGTAAAAGTAAGAAACAGAAGCAAGAGATGAATAAATAAGATCTTGAATATAGAACAGAAAACCAGTGAATTAAATACACAGAAAAAATAGGAGAATAAAAGTACTTTGAGAGTTAAGCTAGCTGAGAAATACAACTCCTTGCAAAATACAGAGTATGTAGAAGTTGATGAGAGAAACATACAAGCTATGGAAAAAGAGAAATTACCAATAACATTAAACAGAGAAGCTGAGTTTTGATAAAATCATTAAATAGCAGACCATTAATGCCTGTGTTTGAAAGCCCATTCCAGGTATTCTTCATTACTAAGACGGTTGGACTCACATCACTCTCACCCCTGGTATTGGACCAGGATTCAACACCAAGTTTTTCCCTCTGGCATTCTGGTATTGGACCGGACTCCACCCCTGTCTCCGTCTGGCACTGGGCCAGACTCCCAGTTTCTACATCTGGCATTGGGCCAGACTCCCAGTTTTCCCCTCTGGCATTGAGCCAGAGTCCACACCACTCACCTCTGGGCACTGGATAAGGATTCATCCACATCACAAGTTAATTCACCTGGGTATACTGAGATTTAAAGTTGACTCTCAGGAGGAAGAGTCAAAAAGACTGAACTGTATGGGAAAAATTGGTATCAGAGTTCTAATATTGCTTAAAATGTTTCAAAACTGTTTTGTGTAAATTATGTTGGTAAAAAGTTTAAGGCTGTAAATAAGTAATTCTAGTTTAAGTTCCCCAATATACTTCTAAAGACTCCAGGTTAATCCTCTACAGAACACTCCCCTGGGGGGGAAACTAAAATTTGTAGGGAACAGACCAAGAGAGGTTTAACCAGAGAAGCGGGTAGAAGGGACTCTAAAGAGCTTGGAAGCTTCTCCTCAGTAAAAAATTCCCCAAGAGGCAAGGCCGGGTGGGCAGGCTGTGCAAGATGACCCATACCGGACTCTTGGGAAGGGTAGTACTGATGGCTCTGATTGCTGGTGGTGCTCAGGGGAGCCCAGCTGAGCTGTGCAGTGAGTGCTACCAACCCCTCTATGAGGAGGAAGTGAGCTCCTTGTCGAGAGTCCACATCAGTTCTAACCCTGATTGTGTTAACCTCTCCCAATTGGTCATTTATGAGAAAAATAAGAGAGTGTATTGGATAGCCCAGAATACTGCCACTTTTAGGCAGCCACTCCTGGGAGAGTGCCCTATAGAGGAAGCCTGGTTGTGCTTTGAATGTGATGCTGCTGAAACAAGCTCAGCAGATCTAGTAAAAAGCAAAGAAATGGTGAAAATGGTAAGAAAAATTGTTTGTTACAAGTATTTATATGAGTGTACTGGAAAAGAGATAAACCCCTTTTGGAACACATTTCAGGGGAGCTCTAAACCCCTAAGTTTGATCTCAACTGGCAACTGCATTGCTAGGGTGATAAAACCAATTTTCTTATTACCCAAAGAAACTGGATCAAGTTTGGGAGTTCCTATATATAATGATTTGGAAGAAATTAAACAAAACCGAGAAAGTGAAATAGAAATTGAGAAAATCCAAAATAGTAGAAGCGAAGTTCGGATCCCAAAATCTGTGTTGAACAAAGTCATCCGGCTCCAGGCAGTATTAGAAATAAAGAATTCAATTATTAGGGACATTTCAAACGAAATAAGATTGGCATGTGTAAATAATCAAGATCAAACTTCTACACTTGATCCCAGTGGGTGGGAGAACTTAGAGATTTTCAGAAAATAGGTATGGGAAAAGGTGGTTTTTCTCACTATGTGTGTACTTGGAGGATTGCTCTTTTTACTATGCTTATTTGTCTCCAATCTGGAAAAACCAAGAAAAGTAACAAGGTTAAGTAAGCATGATTACCACAGTGCACAAGACATTTATAGTAAATTCAAAACAAAAAAATTGTGAGTTGATGCGAGCTTAAGAATTTAAGCTCGATCAAAGAAAAAGAGGGGGGACTGTTATGTACAAAAAATCGGTTAATATTTTTTTTTGTGAGAAAGACTTACAGAGACGCAGCCAGATCGGTCTCTGCCAGGATTCTTAGTGCTTTGTCATTGTAATACCGGGTCGTTAAGGCTTATCTCCTCTTTTGTATTAGTAAAAGGCCTGGCTGGGTGCGGTGGACCCTTCCTCCGAGGCTGTGCTCTCTTACAGCATAGGGAAGACACCTGAGAGGGTGGGGGGGGGTTATGCAAAGTGACTCCAAAGTCCAGAATTCTTTGTGGGACCCCGACTCCAGAGGCACAGAAAAAAACCCAAAAACAACGAGCCAAATAAGAATTGAGAGACTAAAGTGATGTCTGGTCGTGAGGAGCCAAGTGCTGAGCCTGCAGAGATGCTGAACACCTTCGGAGCCCCTCTCGCCCTGAGCAGGGAGTGGTCCCAACGCCGGGACTAGCCACCTGGGAAGCTCACAGGATCAACATCTGATGGGGACCTCACGCCCTAAGGCTCCCACGAGGACTGGATCCCCCGGCTCTGCCCCTAGTGGACGGAGCTGCGCATATCCTCCTCCTCTGAGTCGCCCTGAGAGACGCGACGGGGACTGCAGCCCTGCCGAGCCGCCCAATCCTGAGCTGATCACTTTTAATAAAGGCATTAAAAAGGAGAAGAAGTCTCCTGGCCCTGTTTATTTCAGGTGTTCCACAATGTCACCATGGCCTCGAGGTTCCGTGAAGCCCTGCAGAGTCCTAATGGTCTCCTTTAGTGGTCCAGTGTCACAATGGACCACTGATGACACGAGGCCCTGCAATGTCACAACGGGCCCTTGGTTCCATGCGGCCCTGCAGTGTCACAAAGGACGTTTGGTTTAGCAAGGCCCCACAGTATCACGATGGTGCTCTTGGTTTATGGGGTCACAATGGTCTCACTGGTTCCATGAGGCCCTGCAGTGTCACAATGCTTTGCTTATTCCAAGGGGCCTCATAGTGTCACAATGATCTCTATGATTTCATGAGTTCCCTCAGTGTCACAATGGCCCCTTGGTTCCATGAGGCTGTCAAGTGTCTTCATGGTGTCTCCATGGTTCCATGAGCCCCTGTAATATCACAATGGACCTTGGCTCCATGGAGTCTCGCAGTGTCCCAATGGCCCCTTGGTTCCATGACACCCCAAAGTGTCACAATGGTCTCCATGGTTCCATGAGGCCCCGTGGTGTAATAATGGACCCTTGGTTCGATGGGGCCTCTCAATGTCACAATGATCCCTACATTCCATGGAGCCACACAGTGTCAGTACAGTCCCCTTGGTTCCATGAGGCCCAGCAATCTCATAGTGGTCTCCATGATTCCATGAGGCCCCACAGTGTCACAATGGCCCCTTGGTCTCACAGGGTCCCACAGTGTCACAATGGTCCCTTGGTGTCACAGAGCCCCACAGTGTCACAATGGTCCCTTGGTCTCACAGGGCCCCACAGTGTCACAATGGTCCCTTGGTTCCATGGCCCTGTGCTGCTGCATTCCCCCCTCCCCTTCTCAGGCCACCCTGCCAGCTGAGAAATGCTCCTTGGGCCTCGGCCTTGGCCAACAGCCCCTGGGCTCAGCTCCTCTGCAGCTCATCACAAACACTGTCTGCTCCAGGCACTGCTGCTGCCCAACCAGCTCCTGGTTCCTTTAGCAGCAGCCCTGGGAACTGTTTTTGTTCCCTCAGTGGCACAACATCCCTGTTCTCACACTGCCAAAGAAAGCTGTTGGTGCCAAGTGCAGCCAGGATGAGCCATTGCTGGGACTGAAGCCCCTCTCTTGGGGTCCTGCAAACAGCGCTCCAAAAGGAGCCCTTGGAGCTCTCCTGGGCCAGCGACTCCCTCTGAGTGGGGCCTCTCCCAGCCGGGAACTCTCCCGTTTGCTGCACTCAGGGATCCTGAACAACGACAGAGCCTGGGCCGATCCCCCCACTCCTCCAGGCTCAACCCTTTGCCCTTTGCTGGGGAGATGCCAAAGGATCCACAGGGAGCATTCCCTGCCCTCAGGGGAATTTCTCACAGGTGCCTGGCACTGACTCTTTGTGTCTGTGTGCACACAGGAGTGCCTGTGCTGGGGAAATGTGGCAGAAATGCTGCTCTCTGAGGGGTTGGAGTGCCTGGGATAGCTGAGTCAGTCAGGCCTGTAGGGAAGGTTAAATCACAAGGCCTAAATGAAGTTAAATGCTGCTGAGAGGTTTTCTTTTGCTAAGCGGTTACCTTTAGTATAAGTTATATGTTAAGTTCAATATTCCTCTGTTAAATTGCGAAGTCATAGGTTTAAGTTAGGTTACATGCTGTTACGCTCTGCTCTTTTGCTAAACTGTGAGGTTGAAAGTATCAGTTAAGGTTAATGTATTAGTAAAGTCCTGTTAAGTTTGAGCTCTGTTACGCTTTCAGGCCACGTTCCTTTTATCCTTGCTGTCAGTGTCCTTGTGTCTCACAGGGACTGTTCTCGGTTCATTTCTGGTTTGATTGCTTAGGGAGGCCAAAGCTCAGTTTGAACTTAGAAAGGCAACTTCTCTAAGGGGTAATAAAAAATGTTTTCACAAATACATTAATGGTAGAAGGAAAGGTAAGACCAGCCTTTGTTCTTTATTGGACAAAGGAGGGAACTTAGTATCTGCAGATGAGGAGAAGGCAGAAGTGCTTAATGCCTAATTTGCTTCAGTTTTTAGTGGGAAGATGACTTGCCCTCAAGACACCTGCCTGCCTGGGCTGGTTGATGGTGTCAGGGAGCAGAATGGTCCCCCCATTATCCAAGAAGAGGCAGTCATACAACTACTGAAATGCTTAGATATTCATAAATCTATGGGACCAGACGGGATCCACCCCAGGGTAATGAGAGAGCTGGCAAACGAGCTTGCAAAGCCACTCTCCATCATTTACCAACAGTCCTGGCTCACTGGTGAGGTTCTGGATGACTGGAAGCTGGCCAATGTGATACCCATTCACAAAAAAGGGTGCAAAGGAGGATCCTGGTAATTATAGACCAGTCAGCCTGACCTCACTACCTGGCAAAATAATGGAACAGTTTATATGAAGTGCCATCACACAGAATTTACAAGATGGCAAGGGTATCGGACCCAGCCAGCATCGATTTAGGAGGGGTATGTCATGTTTAACCAACCTGGTCACCTTTTATGACCAGGTAACCCGCCTAATGGATGCAGGGAAGGCTGTAGATGTTGTTTATTTGTGTTTCAGCAAGGCTTTTGACACTGTCTCCCATAGCATACTCCTAGACAAGCTGGCAGCCCGTGGCTTGGACAGGAGCACTCTTTGCTGGGTTAGGAACTGGCTGCATGGCCAGGCCCAGAGAGTGGTGGTGAATGGTGCTGCATCCAGCTGGTGGCCAGTCACCAGTGGTGTCCCTCAGGGGTCTGTGCTGGGGCCAGTTCTGTTTAATATTTTTATTGATGACATGGATGAGGGTTTAGAGTCTTTCATTAGCAAATTTGCAGATGACACTAAGCTGGGAGCATGTGTTGATCTGTTAGAGGGAGGGAGGGCTTTGCAGAGGGATTTGGAACAGTTGGATGTATGGACAAAATCTAATGGGATGAAGTTCAATAAGTCCAAGTGCCGAGTCCTGCACTTTGGCCACAATAACCTCCTGCAACGTTACAGGCTGGGGACAGTGTGGCGTGGACAGTGCTCAGGAGGAAAGGGACCTGGGGGTGCTGGTTGACAGTCGGCTGAACATGAGCCAGCAGAGTGCCGTGGTGGCCAAGAAGGCCAATGGCATCCTGGCCAGTATCAGGAACAGTGTGGCCAGTGGGAGTAGGGAGGTCATTCTTCCCCTGTACTCGGCACTGGTGAGGCCACACCTTGAGTATTGCATCCAGTTCTGGGCCCCTCAGTTTAGGAGGGATGTTGAGATGCTTGAGCGTGTCCAAAGGAGAGCAACGAGGCTGGTGAGGGGCTTGGAGCACAGGCCGTATGAATAACGACTGAGGGAGATGGGGTTGTTCAGCCTGGAGAAAAGGAGACTCAGCGATGATCTTATCACCCTCTTCAACTTCCTGAAGGGTGGCTGTGATTAGCTGGGGGTCGGTCTCTTTCTCTGGGCAACAACAGACAGAACAAGAGGACACAATCTCAAGTTGCGCCAAGAGAGATACAGGCTAGAATTAAGGAGGAAATTTTTCACAGAAAGAGTGGTCAAATACTGTAATCATTGACCCAGGGACGTGGTGGAGTCACCATCCCTCGATGTGTTTAAGGGAAGACTGAATGTGGCAATTGGTGCCATGATCTAGTTGAGGTGTTAGAACATGGGTTGGACTCGATGATCTTAAAGGTCTCTTCCAACCTTGAAATTCTGTGATTCTATGATTCATGGAACCAAGGATCCACTGTGACATTTCAGGGCCTGGGGGGACCAAGCGCCATTGTGACACTGCAGGGCCAATAGATGCAAGGGACTTTGTGATACCAAGGGGTCCTATGGAACCAAAGGGACATTGTGACACTGGGAGGCCCCATGGAACCATGGAGACCATTGGGGCACTCTGGGGAACCGTGCTGACACAAAGTTGGGTGCGAGTTTAATCTGCTGGAGGGTAGGAGGGCTCTGCACAGGGCCCCGGACAGGCTGGATCCAGGGCCCAAATCCAACAAGGTGAGGTTTAACAAGACCAAGTGCTGGGTTCTGCACTTCGGCCACAACAACCCCTGCAGCAAAATAGCCTGGGAACAGAGTGGCTGGAGAGCAGCCAGGCAGAAAGGGACCTGCAAGGAGTGATGGACAGCAGGCTGGACATGAGCCAGCAGTGTGCCCAGGTGGGCAAGAAGGCCAATGGCTCCTGGCCTGGATCAGGAATCGTGTGGCCAGCAGGAGCAGAGCAGTGATTGTTCCTCTGTGCTCAGCAATGTTTGGGCAGCACCTCGAGTGCTGTGTCCAGTTCTGACCCCACAATTTAGGAAGGACATGGAGGGGCTGGAGTGTGTCCAGAGAAGGGCAACAAGGCTGGGGAGAGGTCTGGAGCACAAATCCTGTGAGGAGCGGGTGAGGGCCCTGGTAGATGTTCAAGCTCCCCAGCCCTTGCTGGCCCCAGGGGCTGATGGCATTTGTGCTCCCTCAGCTTCATGTCCCCACACCAACAGCATGGGGGTGCTCCCCCTGCTCTGTGCAATGCAAACAGGGGCTGCTGAGCCAGTGCTGCCGTGTCTGTGCCTGCAAGGATGGGGCACCTGTGTGAGCTGGGGGAGAGGCCAGGGCTGCAGAGGGGGGATTTTGTTGGCAGCTCCATGAGGACGCTCTGGGACGCTGCCCTGGGCTGTGCAGCGCACTGGGGATGGATCAGCCCCTGCTCTGCTGCTCCTTCCCATCTGCCCCAGGGCCCTTGCAGAGCCCCAGCCATGCTGTTTGCCCCCAGCCTGCCCACGACCAGCCTGGGGCTGCTCACGGGGCTTTTCTGTGCTGAGCATTGGCCTGGGCATGTTCTTGAGAGAGCCTGGGCAAGGAGCCTGGAGCCCCCAGGCCCTGGGCTGAGGCATCAGCGCTGCCCCAGCAGTGCCCATGGCCTGTCCCTGCTGCAGCCCCGGCACTGCCACCCCCAGGGCTGTGCCCGGCCCCGAGAGCACTCAGGCCCTGCAGCAACACCAGGGCCACCAGGGCAGTGGGACAGGGCCACGGCAGCAGCACTGGCAACACCAAGTGCTGCTGCTGCTGGGCACAGCTGCTGTGCCAGCACTGATCTGCCCCCAGCTCTGCACACAGACATTGCTGCTGCAGCTCCAGAGAAGGCAACAAAAGGGCATCTCTGCAGAAAAGTTTGCTAGAAATGCTTTATTTCCTTTGAAGTTACCCAGAGAGCAGCCCCTTATTGACACAGTCTGTGGCCACAGGGAAGCTGGGGAGAAAAAATACGGGAAATTATATTTATTTGTGGACTATATTTAAACATAAAAAAAAGGAAAAGAACCTCCACACTTAAGCCAAGCAGAAGTAGCAATAATGACTTTGATTACTAGTTATTTGCAGATATTGCCCAGCACTTTAATGTTTCTGAAAGCATGCAGTCATCAGTCTCCACACTGAAGCCTTGAGCTCCTGGTTCCTCAGGCTGTAGATGAGGGGGTTCAGGGCTGGAAGAACCACCGAGTACAGAACTGACAGCGCCAGATCCAGGGATGGAGAGGACATGGAGGGGGGCTTCAGGTAAGAAAATGTGGCAGTGCTGATAAACAAGGATAGCACACCCAGGTGAGGGATGCAGGTGGAAAAGGCTTTGTGCCGTCCCAGCTCAGAGGGGATCCTCAGCACAGCCCTGAACATCTGCACATAGGAGAAAACCATGAACACAAAACAGCCAAATACCAAACAGGCACTGCCAGCAAGAAGTCCCAGTTCCCTGCTTTGGGATTTAAAGCAGGAGAGCTTGAGGATCTGGGGGATTTCACAGAAGAACTGGTCCAGGGCATTGCCATGGCACAGAGGCAGGGAAAATGTATTGGTTGTGTGTAGCAGTGAATAGAGAAAGGCACTGGCCCAGGCAGCTGCTGCCATGTGGGCACAAGCTCTGCTGCCCAGCAGGGTCCCGTAGTGCAGGGGTTTGCGGATAGACAAATAGCGGTCGTAGCACATGATGGTCAGGAGGGAAAGCTCTGCTCCCATGAAGAAGACAAGCAGAAATACTTGGGCAGCACATCCTGTGTAGGAGATGTTGCTGGTGTCCCAGAGGGAATTGTTCATGTCTTTGGGCACAGTGGTGCAGATGGAGCCCAGGTCAGTGAGGGCCAGGTTGAACAGGAAGAAGAACATGGGCGTGTGCAGGTGGTGGCCGCAGGCTATGGCGCTGATGATGAGGCCGTTGGCCAGGAGGGCAGCCAGGGAGATGCCCAGCAAGAGGCAGAAATGCAGGAGCTGCAGCTGCCGCGTGTCTGCCAGTGCCAGCAGGAGGAAGATGGAGCTGCTGTTGGACATTTTCTGTGTCTTGGCATGGGGATCTGTAAGAAAAGTAATCATGGAATAGTTGGGTTTGGAGAGGACTTCAAATATCACAGCACAGCGTGGGGGCACTTTCCCCCCACTGCCTGCCCAGGGCTCTGCTGCCTGGAGCTGTCCCTGCCAGCAGCTGCTTCCCTGTGCCCAGGGCTGGGCCCTGCCAGTGCTGCCAGAGCCCAGCCCAGCCCTGGGGGCTCAGCTCTGCCCTGCAGACCCCTCCCAGTTCAGGCACTGCCCAGGGGCATCTCTGGCTCTGCAGGCTCTGATGACAAAGACAGAGCAACACTGAGGAGGCTGGAAAAGTGACACTGATGCTGCTTCTAAAAGGGTCTTGTTCTGATTTCTGTCACTGCCTGGTTTAGTGAGATCTGGGAAAAAAAAAAAAAATTTTCTTCTGCTGGACTGATAAATGAATATATGTTTGTGATTTCCCATCAAGGCAACCCAGAGCAGTAGATTAAAACAGCAGGATTTTCCCTTATATGCCGCCCCTGCCTTTCTCCGCTCCCTGTATAATCTGCTTGGAAATGTTCTGCAGTTAAATGTCATGCTGGGAGCAGAACAATGCAGCACCCTCCCCACACAAGGAGAACACTTCCAAGCCTGACCAGCTGTCTCCTCCCACCCAGATCTTGTCCCCCAGTGCTGGGAGCAGCTGCCAGGGCTGGCTGAGAGCTGTCCCTGGCAGGCAGCAGAGTCCCTGCCCCAGCACAGCGCCCTGGGCTGCAGGACCCTGCTCTGCAGGACAGCCCTGGGCACCCCTGGCTGCTCTGCACAAGAGACAATCAGAGAATGTACTCACAGGGCCTGTAGGCATTGGGATGTTCCAGCTTTAGGAGATCATTCCCGGAGCTGCAGCTGCATTGTCCTGCAGCCAGAGGTTCCAAGGGCTGGCAGTGATTGTGCCCCAGGCACTTCTCAGTACCTTCCCAGCCCTGACTGATTGAAGCTCTCTGTGCCTCTGTGCTGTGCCCGGGGTGGCTGCAGGCAGTGCCCCAGCCCTGCTGGGCTGGCAGAAGAGCTGCTCATCAAGAGAAATGTGCTTTTGAAGCTCTTCTTGGTTACCAGGAGCTGCCTCTGTGCCAGGAGCCCAGCCCAGCTCAGCAGCACAGACACAGCACAAGGACTTTAATGAGCCTCTGGGGCTTTCTGCTCATGCCCTGAAAATCAGTCCCTGAGAAGGAGCTGAAGAAACCTCTCCAGAACTCCAAGTCAGAATCCAACTCCAAACTTTCTTGGACTTTTAATGGGTCCCAATGAGGAACACCACTGAGAAAGTGTCCCCAGGCCCCAGGCAGAGCAGAGAACTGGAGGCCGTGATGACAGGTGGGGACAAAGAGAAGCCAAGTCTTGGTGCCCTGGGGCACAGCAGGGTCTGTGCCACCAAGGGCTGTGAGGAGACACCTTGTCCTGAGGCACTGGGGCCTCCTGGCACAGCCCCAGCTAGGCTGGGTACTGTCACCCCCTTGTCCTGTCCTCAGCATCCCCCCCTAGCCCACATCCCAGTGGCCTCAAGGATCTGCTGGAAGGAGTCCCTGGGGAGCCTTGCTCAGCAATGGCCCTGGGGGCTCCTGAATGCTCCCAGGGACTACAGGCTTTTCCAAAGACTTTGGCTTTGGCTTTTGCCTTGGAGTCTCTGAGAGGTTTGTGCAATCATGGCTTCCAACTATCTGCTGTAATTAGTCCCTGGAGAGGCTTTGTCAGTAACACCTCTAAGTAGGGCTCATTAATGCTTCAAAGTACTTTAGTCATTTTAAGGTACTTGGTGTTTCCCTTTTGATACAGACTCTGTGAGATGTTTGTTCAGTCATGGCCCCAATTATCTGCTTTATTGAGTCCCTGGTGAGTTTTGTACTGACACTCAGTGGTGCCTATTAATGCCTTGAGATACTCAAGGTTTTTAAGGTACTTTATGGATTTAGGAATACTTTTAGGTACTTTTAAGGATTTTCCTTCCCACACTGAGTCTCTGTGAGGTTTTCTTACCATCCTGGCTCCCAATTCTCTCTTACTAGGAGTCCATGAGGAGCCTCATGAGTGTTGGGTATGATCTTCCCCCTTTCTGTTTTATAACAAAGATGGAACTGAAAGAATTTTGTAAGACTTTCTAAAAGCATCCAAACAAGCATAGTATATGTAACAATAAAAAAAACAACCATTAAGAGAATGAATAGTCCTGTTTTAGCTCGACATCATCCAACCCTTTAGTCCCTTGGATTCGAAGAGTTGTTTGTCCCAGTCTTTGTTTTTGACTTGGAGCTTCTTGAACCCTTCCTTCAGTACCTGAATGCTCTTGTGGATTGACTCGCTGTGGATGGAGAGGTTCATGCAACACATCCCTCAGAGTCTACACAGCCACGCCCATGTGCCCAGAGTAAAAACTCCATCACTGTTCTACAAGGTGGCATGTCTGATGGTCTCTACGTCTCAGAGCAGTCCACTCAATGTGAGGGAGGTAGCATTGGTTTCCTTACTTAACAGGCACCCAACATGGTCTAATTGTCCTAAAGCTTTCGCTGCAGCCACCCAAGCAGTCCACATTGGGGGTGCTACCATCCAATACCCGGATTAAAGCTTGCAAAGCCATCTCTTTTATATCACCCCATACTTCTCTGGGGATACCTGCTGCTTGATAATCTGGTAGGCTGTGTTGTCCTTCTCCAGTTAGATGGTTGATTGTCAATTCCGCCCTTGCCTCATTATTAGCATAGTCTGCAATTAATTGATTTAGTAAACACTTCCATCCCCCTTTTCACAGGGTGTATTCTGTAGGTGACAACAACATGGTCATAATATATTTTAAATCATATGAGGTTGAGACATGTGCTGTAAACATGGCCCTCATTAGGCCATTAAAACAAGGTAAGTCCTTCCTATGGTCTTTAGCTGCCCTATACTGATCCTTGATTTCCACGTTAACCAGTGGCTGATACCTGGGATTCTACCCCCTTCTTTCATAACATATGGGGGCAATGAGGAATTTCGAGACTCTTTGCCAGTCTCCTTCCTTAACTGCTTCTTTCTGGATCCTTTCCTGGAGATCTTCTGGGATTGAGGGGCAAGGTGGCTCTGGGGAATCCAAACTGTTTTTTAAGGAGGAAGAACAACTTGGAGCAGAAACATTTGGATTAGAAATAGTGTGACAGTTGGGCTTAGTATCGGTGACCATGGTGTTATATTGTTGCCGGAGGGTGAGGCAAAGGGCACTGCCATTTTGTCAGGTGTTGGGGAGGAAGGGTCTTGATTTAGGATGGCATACCCCTGGGCTGGCATTCTGGAGGCATGGCCCAGGGTGAAAGTGGAATGATTGACAGTAGGGACATGACCCACAGTTGCGAGGATGGAGTCTGGAGGTTCATTCAGGGTGGAAGAGAAGGTTATGGTAGCAGGAGGTGGAGGAGGCAAGATGGAGCGAGGACAGTCAGGCTAAGGGGCATCTGGAAAATTTTTAATGATCCACTTCACGATTGATTTCAATTTGTTCTTTGAATATATTTGGTCATGATCAGTGAGAAATAACTTAAAGCATCCATATACACACTCTTCTACTTTGGACATCCAGCTGCGCATTTTTCTCTTTCTCCACCTTAGGTGGAGCAGCCACTGGAACACCCCAATCAGTTATGGGATGTGGAGGCATATTGTAAAAACACAGTGGCAAAACGGGCAATAATTGTTCTGCCTTTCCCCAAACCCACCTGCAATCCTATGTAGGTGAAACCGCCGTTGTCCCTGTGGATCTTGGCCAAGGTCCCTTGAAGCAATAATGAATGTGCCAGCCCAGCACAATCCACAATCCCGGGGAGCACTGGCCTATCCATCAGCTAACCCCAGCTGACACGACTGAATGTCAGGGTCCCTGTTCGGGCAGCAAAGGTCGCGATGAGGGTGGCTGTGACAAACCTTTCTGGTTCCCCAACTTCAGGGCAAGGGTGGTGAAAATGAAAAGAAGCAGATGCTGGGGAAGATGAAACAGGAAAGCCTTATAAATATGATTGCCTGGCAAAACATTTTGAGAATATAGAAACTATAAGTGAGATTGAAATGAAAGCAAGCTTTTAGATACCAAGCCTTAGTTCCTGAACAACTGGAAAACAATGGTATGGCTGGCTGAAGGTAATCTTCTTTTGATGAAACAATACCTTCTGCTTGCAGACAAGTCCAAGGGTCAGAGCAGACACTACTAACTTGGCAGAAGGAGTCCAAAGAGTAGTTTTTAGGGTTTAAAATGTAACACAGTATGGTAATGTAATGATTCTCATAGGCTGTATGTAAATGCTGTAAGATTTGAATCTTGTATTATATTGGTTAGTGAAAATTAGAGTATGCAGCACAGAAGAAGATTTATTGTATTGTAACGGGAAATCCCCTTGTCTTTCAGGCATCCATTTTGGCTGCCTCTTTTGAGCTCCTCTTTCGGGCCTGCTCCAATTTGTGGCTGGCAGTCCCCCAGGCTCCTGCACCCACACCCATTGTAATAAACCACAAGTTCCAAGACCTGGCCTCAGAGGTCTCTTGCCTCTGTTCGTCCCAACCGTCCTACCCCCCGATGATCCTACAAGCAGGATCAATGGATTTGCCAATGTCATGGTTTGACCGGGAAACAGGATTTCTGGGATGCTGTGTGGATGGAGCCAATGAGTGCTCAGATTTGAATATTGCCGTCTGGCCTAACCACTGGGCACTGGGTCCACCTCCGAGAACACAGGGTAAAAGCAGGGCTCTCCCCTGGCAGTTCCTCTTTGGATTTCCGGCAGTGAAGGAGTTGAGTCTCTCCCCCGGCCCAGTTGCTGGCTGGGCTGGGAGAGGGGAAAAGCCATGCGGCCTGGCCCGGGAGAGGTAGGCCTGCCCCCCCCCGCCAAGGGTGGAAGGAAGAAGAAATGCCGGGAAGCAATGGGCAGCCTGTTCCCCCCCCCCACCTTGGAGACAGACAGAGAGAGTGCAGCCGGTGTTTGTGTGCCGTTACCTTGAAAGCAGTAAACATGTGCTGGCAGCAGGCAGCCCGGCTGAGGAGATGGTGGGGGGGGGTGCAGCCAGGAGTCCAACCGCTTGGAGGAGTTTTTTAACCCTTTTTTTTGGACAATGAAAACTTCACAGAACGTTAACCCTTCCTAGACGAGGGATAAGAGTGGAGGAGGACGAAGGAAATGAGCGAGTGATAAAGGTCTGGACTAGAGAGAGAGAGAGAGTGAGAGATGTTGGAAAGATGGGGAAGAGGGAGTGGCATTTTATGCTGGACTCTTTTGTGTAGCCATGGACAGAGCTATGTTTCCCTGGAATACAGAGACTGAGTCCAGGGGGAGAAATGTCCCAGAGCCAAAGAAGATTCAGTGTGGGTACCCCTCGGCCCCAGGGGGTATATAAAATATGGGGGGGACAGATGTCCCAGAGGTGAGAGATTGAGCTTCTCTGGAACTGGACACAGCCTCCTTAAAAGGACAACCCTGGAAGCAGCCCTGATTTATGGTCCGGTGGTGAGAGCACCGGAACAAGGACGGAAAAGGCCACCATGACGCATGGAAGGACTCCCTCTCCTCTTGAGGAACTGAAGTTGAGCATTCTAAAGGGTGGTGCTGGACCCAGAATTGATTTTGGATTGTATTGTATTGGGAATTTGGGGGGGAGGAGGAGGAGGAGAGTGTTTTTGTGAGGTTTCATTTTCCTTGGTTTTTTTTTCTTTTTCTTCCTTTTGTGTGTAGTTTAGTAATTGTTTTTGTAGTTTAGTTAATAAACTTTTCTTCTTTTTTTCAAGTGAGAGCCTGCTTTGTTTATTCCTGGTCAAAATCTCACAGCAGACACCAGAGAAGGTGTATTTTCATGCGGGCATTTGGCCTTGTGCCAATGTCAAACCAGAACAGCCAAAAAAAATCTTTAATAGCAGGGTGAAAAACAATAAACATGGAGAAGTCGAGCACAGTACAAGGGTTGGGATTCAAAGACCTGAGGTAAAGGCGAAGAAACAATATATAAAGTTGAGGGTAGAACACTCTAGAACAATAACCATATGGGGGAAACAAGTAACCAATAGGGGAGGAGAACTTCGACAACTTAGCATAACAACACTAAAGGTTTATGGGGGAACTCTCAAACTCACCCTAAGTTAAACAAATGATTCCCAGGGCTTAAAACTCACGCCGAATACTTCTTGGGTAAAATCTGGCTGACTCTGAGTTACAGCCAGCCTAACTCCCATACCACTGCTTTACTCTGGTCCCTTGGGACCATGTGGCCCAACAAAGCCACAAAGATGTCCCGGGTTCCGCAAAGCTCCACAGTGTCACAATGGTCCCTTGGATCCACGGTGCTCTGCAGTGTCACAATGGCCCCTTCCTTTCACAAGGCTCCCAAATGTCACATTGGTCTCCATAGGAAGGAAACCACAGAGCCCCCATGTTTCAGGAGCTGATGAACGGCAACCACCAGAGGCCAAGGCAAGCCTGACCTTTCTGTCTGGGCAGGTTTGCTTGGAGCAACCCTTAGATATTTGAAAATTATGAATGTGGAGTCGTAATTTAAAACATTTGTGCCTGGAGAAGAGTGATGGGGTTTTTTTTCATAAAAAGAAAATCACAGGGCCCTTTTCAGTGTTAGGAAAAATAGGTGTGTGCTGCCCCTCAGGAGTCAATGACCAGCCAGACCTGTCTGTCCTGGCAGCTTTTGTCTGGGAGCAATCCTTGCATACACAGAAATTTGAAGGTGGAATCCAAATTTTGGCCATGGATGCCTGGAAAAAAATGGACAGTTCTTTTCCATAATAAGAAGAGCCCAGAGCCCCAGTGTTTCAGAGGCAAATGGGAGTGGCCTTCCACATTCCAAGGTCAGTCAGACCTGTCAGGTGACCCCTGGGAGACCAAGGCAGTCATACCTATTTCATGTTGCCTTGGTTCCACAGGGCCCTGCAGTGTCACAATGGTTTTCTTGCTTCCATGAGGCCTTGCAGTGCCACAATGGTTCTCTGGCTTCCATGATGCCCTCAGGTGTCATAATGTCCCCTTGATTACACAAATACTTAATGGTTACAAAAGGATCTTAATGGTCTCCATGGTTCCACAAGGCCCCACACTATGCTAATGGTCTTTGGGTTCCATGAAGCCCCTCTATGTCACCATGGTCCCTGGATTCCACTGGGGCCCAGTAGTGCAACAATAATTCCCTTGTTTCCACAACTTCCCATAATGTCACAATGACTCCTTCCCTCCATGAGGCCCTGTAGGGTAACAATTGCCCTTTGGTTCCATGAGACCCACAGTGTCACAATACCCTCCATGATTCCATGGGGCCTTGAAATGCCACAATACTCTCCATAGATCCATGGTCCTCTTCAGGATCACAACGCCCTTTGGCTCCACGAGGCGCTGAAATGCAGCAATGGCCTCTTGGTTCCACAAAGCCCTGCTGCTTCACACTGGCCCCTTGGGACCATGTGGCCCAACAGAGCCACAATGATGTCCTTGGTTCCATGAGGCCCCACAGTGTCACATTGGTCCCTTGGATCCATGGTACCCTGCAGTTTCACTATGATGACCTGCATTTCACAAGGCTCCAAAGTGTCCAAATGGTCTCTGTGGGATCTCAGCATCTCAGTCCTGAGGTGCCGAGCCACCGAGACCACCCTTGGGGGGCTCGGGAGTCCTGGAATGTTGCCAGAAGTGTCTGGTGGCAGGACTTTGATCCTACACGGGAGACGACACCTGTATGAGGATAGGAGGACTTCACCGGAGTGAATGGTGAAGGGATAAGTTAATTAGAGGGTGAGACACAGGGTTTAGGATTTATGTACAGGGGGGTTTAGAGAAGTAAGATGGAGGAATTGGGGCGTGTCCTGTCCTTCTTCTTCTTCTTCTTCTCCTCCATCTTCTTTGGTGATGGTGGCACTTTTGGATTGGTCATTACTGAAAGTGCACCCGACAATAAGAATAAATGGTATTGGGGAAAAATGATAAATATTGTACACGTAACCATGGGTATAAAGATAGGTGACTGTCCGGAGGGTGGACACAGTGTGCTCATGGCTGGCTGCTGAGCAGACCTCTGTCGGGCAGAAAGAAAATCTTTTAGATAAACAATTATTAAACATAAAGACCGAAAGAAGAACTGAAGCCTCTTCTCGTCCTTTGATACGCGGGCTGCCCCAAGGCCACTCCGGGCCTTTCCAGGCCCTTCAAACAGCCGAAAACCAGACAGGTCTCCATGGTTCTTCAAACTCCACAGTGTCACAAAAGCCCCTTGCATCCATGGTACCCTGCAGGGTCACAATGTTCCCCTTGGTTCCACAAGGTCCTACAGTGTAACAGGTTTCACAAGGCCCTGCACTGTCACCATGGCCCATTGGTTCCATAATCCTCTGCAGTGTCACAATGGTGTCCAAAGGAAGGAAACAAGTGAGCCCCAGTGGTGCAGGGGCAGATGAGAGGCAGTCACCAGAGGTCAAGTGTAGCCAGACTTGATGTGTATGGGCAGATTTTGCCTGGGAGTAACCCTTAGATATAGAGAATTTTAGATGCAGAATTCCAATTTTGGCCATAGGTGCCTAGACAAGAAAACAATTCTTTCCCATAGGAATAAAGCCCCAGTGCTTCATGGTCAGATGGGAAAAGGCCCTTGGCATGTCAAACTCAGTGGGACCTGTCAGACAGCTCCCAGGAGTCCAAACCAGGCAGACCTGTTCCATGTGCCATTGACTTCATGGGTCCTAACATTGTCACAATGGTCTCCTTGATTCCATGAGGTCTGGCAATGTCACAATGGCTTCTTGGTTTCATGAGCCCCAACAGAGTCACAAGGGTCCTTTGGCCCCACGCAGCCCCGCTGTGAAACAATGGCTCCTTGTTTTTATTTTAAATCAATCACAATCAAACCTCAGTTTGATGATTGATCCTTGCTTCCATAGGGCCCCTGAGTTGCACAATGGTCTCCTTGAGTCCATGATTCCTGGATTCCACAGGCTCACCCTAGTTTCCTTGAATCTCCTTTGTCACAACTGACCCATGGTTCCATGAGGTTCCGTAGTGTCACCGTGGTCGCTGTCAGAGACTGGATGAGATCGATGTCCCGAGACACCTTAGGATGCTCAGAATGCCTGTGATGGGCCAGGGCCGGGTCAGGCCTTGGTTTGTGGTGGGATAGAGCCCCACCCCCAGCCCTGGCCTGGCATTGCTGTCAATCATACAGCAGGGGCGGTGCCAACCCAGCTCTGATTGGCCAAGCTGTCAATCAATCACACACCAAAAGCCTGCGCTTACCCTGGCTCTGATGGAAAACCAGCTTCCAGTCCCACCACAGGGGTGGTGCCATGAAGGCCCAGGGGGTTAAAAGCTGGAGCACAAGGCCAGCCCATGATCTGGGCGTCATCTGGATTCTGCCTTCTCCTGGGGTTGCTCTGTTGGTGATGCTTGAACCCCAGTAGCTGATGCCTATGTGCTTGTCTTTCTATGGATCTTCTGTCTTTCTGTTGTTCTCTAGTTCTTCTTCTAAACCTACTTACCTGGAACATTTTTGGGTAACTTCATATGTTAAAGGTAAAATGACTTTAGGTTAAATGTGTGGGAATCTAGGGCACAGGGAATATTTCTCTGTCTGCTCTGAGGGGTCCTGATCCCCAGAGAACCAATGCCTCTCAACTTCACCCACGGAGAGGACTTCCAAGAGTTTGAGATAGGTTAGAATTTACCAAAGTGTGAAATAGGTAATGGAGAGTACTATACTATGTTCCTTGGGTGAGAAATTTACGTTTTGGGGTTTTTAGTATGCTGTAGATAGGAAGAAAGATGCAGGAATTTTGATTTAGTCCCTCTCTTCTTCATCTACTCCATTTTCTGCACTGTTGGTGGCACAGGGTGATTGGTCACAGAAAGCAAACTGCAGAGGTCATGTGGACAGTCAAGGGATGAGTTATTGGTAGATAAGTAGAAATAATGTACGTTTTAAGAGTTAATTGGATGAGACAACTTTAAAAGACCTTGAAACCGTACATTTTAGAGCCATTTTGAGGTGTTTGTCCGGCGTGCTGAGCCTGATAGGCACAGCATGCAAAACTTTAGATAAGATAACAATAAACAAGAAGCTGAAGACCGAAAAATCCTATGCATCTCCTTTTACCTGGCACAGAACTGCTACAGGAGGGTTTCCCCCATCCAGGGAGCCCACAGAAAGGCCCAACATAAAACAAACATCAATAACTGGTGCCCTGACAATGTTTATAATAGGATGCTTTTTCCTTAAATTTGTTTAATGAAGTGTGTTGCCTTAATTAGCCAATCATGTGAAATGTGTTGATTAAATGACCAATGAGGTCCACCTCTAGGAAACTAAGGTATGTAAGAAGAGGATTGAAAAAAGGGTGGCTTTTAGACCTTAGACTTGTAATCTGAGTCTGTGTTATCTCTGAATGGTGACGTTTGGGGATCTCTGGGGGCTATTGGGGATCCTTTCTGCACCTCGAGACCCAAAAGGAGTTTCTCTAATAAATTTTGCCTGAAGCTCCCACTGTGCCCATGACAGGAACCCCTGTCATGGGGTTTCCCAGTTTCTGGGACATCCCGGCTCTTTGGCAGCCTGGGGACTCCTGGGATGTCACCATGGAATGGCTGTGACTGCCTCTGACCACAGGGCTCTTTACCATCCCCAGAAAGCCCTGGGAGGTCTCCATGGAACCCCTGTCTCTGCCTGTGACATTCCAGCTCTGGAACAGCCTGGAGACTCTTGGAAAGTCCCCATGGAACCCCTCTGAGGGCCTTTGACAAATCTGATACTTGGGAGGCAACCATCACCAGGACCCTGTTGCTATGGTCAGTTTCCATGGCAACCATCACCAGCTCAGGCCTGTAGCCAGAGCCCGTTGCCATGGCAACCATTGGCAGCCCCATCCCCAGGCTCATGGGATCCCAGAACCACAGAATTGGCTGAGCTGGGAGGGACCCATCAGGATCCTCCAGTCCAACTGCTGGCCCTGCACAGGACACCCCAACAATGCCAGCCTGGGCCTGGCAGTGCTGTCCAAACGCTGCTGGAGCTCAGAGAGCCCTGGAGCTGGGACCCTTCCCTGGGGAGCCTGGGCAGGGCCCCAGCAGCCTCTGGGCAAAAATCTTTTCCTGACATCCAACCTGAGCCAGCCTTGACTCAGCTGCAGCCGTTCCCTCCACTCCTGTCCCTGGGCACCAGAGGGAAGAGGTTCCCACAGCCCCAGCCAGGGACCCGCTCCCAAGGCTGTTGCCATGGCCACCAGGGCTGGGACCAGCTGGGATGCTCGGTTTCCACGGGCTGGGGTTCAGGAATGGGATACCCCAATTTCCTGCTCCTGCTAAAACCGTGCAGCCCTCACTGCCCTCCCGCCTCCCCTGGAAAGCACAAAAGGCAAAGATCCTGGGCTGGGATAAGAATAATTTATTGGGAACACCAACGAGAAAAGGAACAATTGGAACAAAAACAATAGTGATAACAGAAGGGATAAGTAAAATTATTTACAGAGAAAACTACAACATCAAAAACTGGCTCTTCCTGGCAATGTATTTCCTCCTGTCTAGAAAGAATGCCCTTCTTCCTGGTGAGAGAAAGAGTCCCTTTCCTGCCCCTGGAAATGACCTCAGGTGGTAGTGAGTGTAATGACACGGCCATTGCCAGACCCTCATGTTCTCCAATCCCATGTCGTAATTGGAAGGGGCAACAAAAGGGACGGGTGTCTTCCCAGCATGGATCATAGGGAACATTGATGACCATGGCTCTTCCCAACGTGGGGTCTCCAATAGGGGATAAAACTGGAGCAGTGCATGAAACTCTTCTGCAGTTGGGGCATGTGCAGGGCTTATTATACTGGTGCCTCCGTTGGTGTCTGGTAAAGTGAAAGCTGCTGGTGAAGCTCTTCCCACACTGGGGACACTCGTAGGGCCTCTCCCCAGTGTGGATGCGCTGGTGGGTGACGAGAGTGGAGTTGTGCTTGAAGGCCAGTCGGGGCAGAGGAAGGGCCATTCATCCCTGTGAATCTGCTGGTGCTTGTAGAGACTGGAGCTGGTGCGAAATATCTTCTGACACTCAGGACACTCGTAGGGCCTCTCCCCACTGTGGATGCATTGGTGGATGACAAGGGTGGATCAGTGGCTGAAGCCCTTCCCACATTCCCCACATTCATAGGGCCATTCCCCAGTGTGCATCATCTGGGGGCTGATCACGATGCTGCTGTGCCTGAAGCTCTTTCCACACTCCAAGCACTTGTAGGGCTTCTCCCTATCATGAAGCTGCTCCTGGGCCATCAGCTCTGAGCTCTGTTGGAAGCTCTGTCCACCTTCCTGGCTCAGGGTGGGTCTTTTCATCCTCAGAGCACCCTGGGCTGGGTTTGCAGCCCCTCCTCCTGCAGGATCTCTGGGGATTTTCCTCCCTGTTGGAATTCTGCACTGTGGAGTCACTCAAAACTGCCTCTTCCATGAAGTTCGGCCAAAGAGGTTTGTCTTCTGTGGTCTCCATGCTCAGCTTCTTGTCTGGGAGTGGAAGGATAAGGAGAGGATGGGATTTGCCTCTATGCCAGAGGGAAGGGGAAGGAGATCCTCCCAGTGCATTCCCAGCAGGACAGCGATGGCAGAGGTGTTGTCCTGAAGCTGGGGGACGTGCTGTGCTGGGAGATGCAGAGGGGAAAGACCTGGGCAAAATAAAGAAATCTGTACAAGGGAAGAGCAAAGAAAGCAAAGATGAAGCAAAAGAAATTCTCAGGGCAGTTTGAGGGTGGATGCCAGGCAGCCCTGGCTCTGAGCAACAGCGTCTGCAGTGGGACAGGAAACTCCCACTGATGGGAACAAACTTTCTGGCTGACTGCAGAGGCCAGGACAAAGTTGAGTGATTTCCCTGGTGTCCCCCAGCCCTTGCTGGCCCCAGGGGCTGATGGCATTTGTGCTCCCTCAGGTTCATGTCCCCACACCAACAGCATGGGGGTGCTCCCCCTGCTCTGTGCAATGCAAACAGGGGCTGCTGAGCCAGTGCTGCCATGTCTGTGCCTGCAAGGATGGGGCACCTGTGTGAGCTGGGGGAGAGGCCAGGGCTGCAGAGGGGGGATGTTGTTGGCAGCTCCATGCAGACGCTCTGGGACGCTGCCCTGGGCTGTGCAGCGCACTGGGGATGGATCAGCCCCTGCTCTGCTGCTCCTTCCCGTCTGCCCCAGGGCCCTTGCAGAGCCCCAGCCATGCTGTTGGCCCCCAGCCTGCCCACGGCCAGCCTGGGGCTGCTCACGGGGCTTTTCTGTGCTGAGCATTGGCCTGGGTGTGTTCTTGAGAGAGCCTGGGCAAGGAGCCTGGAGCCCCCAGGCCCTGGGCTGAGGCGTCAGCGCTGCCCCAGCAGTGCCCATGGCCTGTCCCTGCTGCAGCCCCGGCACTGCCACCCCCAGGGCTGTGCCCGGCCCCGAGAGCACTCAGGCCCTGCAGCAACACCAGGGCCACCAGGGCAGCGGGGCAGGGCCACGGCAGCAGCACTGGCAACACCAAGTGCTGCTGCTGCTGGGCACAGCTGCTGGGCCAGCACTGATCTGTCCCCAGCTCTGCACACAGATATTGCTGCTGCAGCTCCAGGGAAGGAACAAAAGGGCATCTCTGCAGAAAACTCTGCTGGGAGATCCTTTAGTTTTTTTAAAACTTCTGAGAGCGCAGCCCCTCATTGACACAGTCTTTGAGAACAGGGATGGTGAAGACAAACAAATTGAGAAATGGCAGAAGCAGTGACATTTTTTGTTTGACAATATTAAAATTCTAAAACAAAGTAAAATGACCTCCAAAATGAAACCAACAAGAAGGATCAAAGATGACTTTTATTACAAGTGATTTGCAGAAATTGACAAGCAGTTTAATGTTCCTGAAAGCATCCATTCATCACTCTCCACACCTCAGCCTTGAGCTCCTGGTTTCTCAGGCTGTAGATGAGGGGGTTCAGGGCTGGAGGCACCACTGAGTACAAAACAGACAGGGCCAGATCACGGGATGCAGATGACATTGAAAGTGGCTTAAGGTAAGTAAAAAACGAGGTGCTGATGAACAGAGAAACCATGGCCAGGTGAGGGAGGCAGATGGAAAAGGCTTTGTGCCGTCCCTGCTCAGAGGGGATCCTCAGCACAGCCCTGAAGATCTGCACATAGGAGAAAACAATGAACACAAAACAACCAAATACTAAAGAGGCGCCAAGCACAATGACCCCAAGTTCCCTGAGGTTGGAGTGTGAGCAGGAGAGCTTGAGGATCTGGGGCACCTCACAGAAGAACTGGCCCAGGGCATTGCCATGGCACAGGGGCAGGGAAAATGTATTGGCTGTGTGCATGAGAGCATGGAGAAAGGCACTGGCCCAGGCAGCTGCTGCCATGTGGGCACAAGCTCTGCTGCCCAGGAGGGTCCCATAGTGCAGGGGTTTGCAGATGGACACATAGCGGTCGTAGCACATTAAGGTCAGGAGATAAATCTCTGTTGTAAGAGAGAAGAAAATCAGAAAGACTTGGGCTGCACATCCTGAGTAGGAGATGTCCCTGGTGTCCCAGAGGGAATTGTGCATGGCTTTGGGGACAGTGGTGCAAATGGAGCCCAGGTCGCTGAGGGCCAGGTTGAGCAGCAAGAAGAACATGGGCGTGTGCAGGTGGTGGCTGCAGGCTACAGCGCTGATGATGAGGCCATTGCCCAGGAGGGCAGCCAGGGAGATGCCCAGCAAGAGGCAGAAGTGCAGGAGCTGCAGCTGCTGCGTGTGTGCCAATGCCAGCAGGAGGAAGTGGCTGATGGAGCTGCTGTTGGACATTTGCTGGGGCTGCACATGGGGTCCTGTTCATGGATATAGGACAGTGAAGAGTTAGAGGAGATACTTGTAACCAAAATCAAAGCCATTTCCCACACACCCTCCTTTATAACACACATGGACATGCTCTTGTGTTTAAGAGTTCTGATGTTTTCTTTTAAGCTCTTTCCATGTACTTCCTGGTATTCTTGGATATCAGAAACCCTCAGCGTTTCTGCTGCCCTCTGGTAGAACAGAGTGATTTCCCTGAGGCAAGATAATGAGTGGAAACTGGGGAAGATGATCTGTCACTTCATACTGTTTGCAGTTTCTCTGGGCTTTCACTTTTCTTGGGTGGAGGATGTTCACACTCCCGTGTTTCTCTTAAAAACCCCAGGCACTCCTGAGAGCAGATAGATCCACCACAGCCCAGCTCCATTTTTGTAGCCAAGGACTGATGTTGCTCTTTCCACCAACCCAGCAGCATTTTCAGCATCACAACACCTCTGTCTTTCCCCATCAATCTTAAAACTCTGAGATGCTGTAGGACAGGTTTGCATTATGGGTTGAAGCTCCCAGCCTGGACTGAAATCTCACAGGGACTTGCAAGTGTTCTTATGATGGCATTGGGTTAAGGGAGATGCAGCTCCTTCCCTGGCTGCACTGACAGTATTACCCAGAGCTGGGCACTGGGGACAGCGTCACCCTGAGCCAGCTGTGCCCCCTGCCAGAGCCCCAAGGGCCGGGCAGCTGCTCCCAGCCCTGTGCTCTGCAGAGGGAACTGGGCCAGGGCTGCAGAGCTGCCCCACGGCTCTGCTGCAGCTCTGCCTGCACAGGAGGGGCTGCACGCCTTGGAGCCCCGGCCCTGAGGGCAGAGGCTGGGCTGGGGCACAGGAGGGAGGGGGCTTGTTCAGAGGGAGGGGCTGCACTGGAGGGGCTCCTGTGGGCATCTCTAAACTCCCTGCCACAGCATTGCTGGGTTTTGTTTTCTCTCATTGCCCAATCTTCTCTCTGCCTCCTGGAGATTTCCCTCCCGCAGGTGTTTCCCTGTGCCTGATCTCTCCCTGCCAGCACTCACAGACCCCAAATTTCTGTGCCCTCTCCTTGGCCCGACAGAACCCTGCCTGTTTGCAGGGCACTGGCTGGGGTCAGGTTCTGTTTGCATCTTGGAGAAAGGACAGCTCAGCCTGAGCCTGATGGCTCCAGTAAAGGTGATGCTGGTGCTGTCCATGGGCAGAGTGGCTGAAAGCACATTAGGGATCTCCTGTGAACCCATGTATCACTTAAAGTAACAGTTGAGATGTCTCAAGTACTTGTCCAAATTCATAACTTATAATACATACTATCTTCATTACATAACCCTCCCTTCCTGTTAGTCTCCAATAGTGGGAAACTGAACACAAAGTCTTAGGACATTTCTGAATTTTTGTCAAAATCCTTCTTGGAAATATTCTATGACTTAGCAGAACCCCTCTGCATGTCAGAGCTTCATGAGTATTCCACCTCCCCTGCACCAGAAATACTCAGAGTTGTACTCACAGAGTCTGTAGGCATTGGGATGTTCCAGCTTTAGGAGATGGCTCCAGGAGCTGCAGCTGCATTGTCCTGCAGCCAGAGGTTCCTGTGCCAAGGGCTGGCAGTGATTCTGCCCCAGGCACTTCTCAGCACCTTCCCAGCCCTGACTGATTGAAGCTCTCTGTGCCTCTGTGCTGTGCCCAGGGTGGCTGCAGGCAGTGCCCCAGCCCTGCTGGGCTGGCAGAAGAGCTGCTCATCAAGAGAAATGTGCTTTTGAAGCTCTTCTTGGTTACCAGGAGCTGCCTCTGTGCCAGGAGCCCAGCCCAGCTCAGCAGCACAGACACAGCACAAGGACTTTAATGAGCCTCTGGGGTTTGTGCTCAGGCCCTGAACATCAGTCCCTGAGAGGGAGCTGAAGAAACCTCTCCAGAACTCCAAGTCAGAATCCAACTCCAAAGTTTCTTGGACTTTTAATGGGTCCCACTGAGGGACACAACAGAGAAAGTGTCCCCAGGCCCCAGGCAGAGCAGAGAACGGGAGGCAGTGATGACAGGTGGGGACAAGGAGAAGGCAAGTCTTGGTGCCCTGGGGCACAGCAGGGTCTGTGCCACCAAGGGCTGTGAGGAGACACCTTGTCCTGAGGCACTGGGGCCTCCTGGCACAGCCCCAGCCAGGCTGGGCACTGTCAGCCCCTTGTCCTGCCCTCAGCATCCCCCCCTAGCCCACATCCCAGTGGCCTCAAGGATCTGCTGGAAGGAGTCCCTGGGGAGCCTTGCTCAGGAATGGCCCTGGGAATCCTTAATGCTCCCTGTAGGTAGTGCAGGGTTTTGAACGGACTTTGGGTTTGGCTTTTGCCTTGGAGTCTCTGAGAGGTTTGTGCAATCATGGCCTCCAATTATCTGCTTTAATTAGTCCCTGGAGAGGCTTTGTCAGTAACAACACTCATTGGGGCTCGTTACTACTTCAGGGTACTTTATTTTTTTTTAAGGTATTTGCTTTTTCCCTTTTGATGCAGACTCCGTGAGAGGTTTGTGAAATCATGGCCCCAGTTATCTCTTTTAACGAGTCCCTGGAGGGCTTTGTACTGACACTCAGTCGGCCTCATTAATATCTTGAGATACACAAGGTTTCTAAGGTACTTTGGATTTTCCTTCCTACACTGAGTATCTGAGAGGTTTTTTGTGCCATCCTGGCCTCCACTTCTCTCCTCCAAGTAGTCCATGAGGAGCCTGTGTTGGGGATGGACCTCAGTGGGACCCATTCATGGTTTGAGACAATTTGGGGTTTTCTTCTGACTTTGACTCCTGGAAAGGTTTGTGCATTCTCCTCTCAGGCCCTGAGGTTCCAGGGCTCAGCTCCAAATGCACCACGGGGCTCATTAGGATCAAGAAAGTCCTGACAAACCATGGCTCTGCCTTGATTTTCCTCTGGTCTAGTGCAGTTCATCAGGAAGATTTGCTTTTACAGTTTTGGAGAAATATTTCAAATATCTTCTAAGAAATATGTATTCCTATAATAAAGGGGGTCTTTTATTGCTGCTCTTATCATTCAAGAGGTGATTGCAGCATTCTTTGATTGATATTGATCCAGGTTATCTCCTAAGGAGGTCTGGCCCGGTAAGTGAAGTTGGACCTTGAGAGCTGACCCAGAGTGGACTTTCTTGCTTCACATTCCCCAACCCCATGTGAGAAACAATTTTCACTTTCAGAAGTTTAAATGGTTCAATAAGGGTTATCAAAATACAACAGAAGACTGAATAAAGAAAAGAATACAGCACCAGGAGCAAAGGATTCAGTCACCATGTGCTCATCTAAAAATGGATGCTCTGTCTTTTACACCTCTAGCCCTTCCCAAAGTCTTGTCAATCAACTCCTTCTTCACTGTCCAGTGGTGGAGATCACTGTCTTACACCTTGATTGGAGGTCAGGTGCTGCCATAGTAACAAGCCAACCCTCCCAAATGCCCCAACTACTTAGGCCATCCTGTGATAATAATGCAAGGGTGAGGGGAAGGATAACTATACATCTACAAAACTTCTCTTAATATATATTCAATAGTCACCCCTTAATTGTGAAAATCAACTATAGAATTACTCATCTATAACAAATCCCCTTTTCTATAGTCATTTAATTCAAAAAATTAAGTAAAAAATTTTCTCTCTCTCTTGAATGAGTCATACCAGCATCTGTTGATATGGGCAAGGACAGTGGGAACAGGAGAAAAAGTCTCAGGTTTTCCCTAGACACAGTTATTTGGAATGGGCAAAACAGCATCACAGAGGTCCAGTATGGCTTTGACTCCCATCTAGCATGCCTATGTGGCTGCTACCCATAGTCAGTGTATCTTAGGGGTGAGTACAGAGGCCAACTCGGTCCTGCCCTCCAGTCCCTGTTGAATTAAAAGACAACTGAGGAATTATAGAGGTCTGGTATGGCCTTTTGTCCCTGCCTTACCATGCCTATGGGGTTGCTACCCACAGCAGGGCTATGGAACCTTCTTGGTAGCAAAAAAAGGGGCCAACCTGGTCTTGCCCTCTATTCCTTGTTTGACTTCTAAGGATGCTGTCCCATTACCTTTTACAGTCCCTTGTGTACTTCCCCTCAATAGATGCTGGTAATTCTCACCCATTAATACAGGAAGAGTGCTCAGGCTGGTCGGTAGAAGCTTGACTCCACTTTTTGGGCATCTTGGTGTTTTTCTGGTTGTCTCTCAGTCTCTTCTTGAGAGTCAATCTTGTTTCACCTGACCTGGATGCTATACTCCACTCTTTGGGCTCTTCTACTGGGCCTTTGTCTCTGTTGCCATGAGTCCATCCCTGCTCTGCAGTTCACACGGCCGATTCGGTGGTGAGCAGTACCTGAAAGGGACCTTCCCACTGAGGAGTTAGAGACTGATCTCACCATGACTTAATCATCACCCAATCCCCAGGATTAATATTATAGATTCTGAAATCCAGGGTGGTAGTTTGAGGAATTGCCCCTTTATGTCTTAGCCCTTCTAAGGTTTGTGCTATGGACATAACTTATTTCTTGACATTGGCTTCCCCTTCCTCATAGGTGGCAACCTTCTGGGGTGAGGTCAGGAAGGGTTACCCAAACATCATTTAATGGGGTGACACATCCAGATCTGACTGGTGTTGGGTTCTAATTCTTAATAAGGCCAAAGGGAGACATTTTACCCATGACATTTGGGTTTCAATCATTAGCTTAGCTAGAACTCTATTAAGAGTTTGATTCATTCTCTCAACCCGACCGGAACTCTGTGGATGCCATGGACTGTGTAATTCCCATTTCACTCCCAGGGCCTCAACAACTTTCTGCAATATCTTCAATGTGAAATGAGTTCCCTGGTCTGAATCAATCCTGTTTGCCTTCCCATATTGGGGAATGATTGATTCTATTATTGTTTTACTTACGACACTGGCATTGGCTTTCACAGTGGGTATCACCTTAATGAGTCACATGATCTACTATCACTGGGAAAAATTTCCACCATTGTACCTGGGGAAGCTTGGTAAAGTCTACTTGGATGTTTTGAAAGGGCTTTAAGGCGAGTTCTTGCCCTCCCCTGGATGTTTTCCTCATTATTTTCTTATTCACTTGTTGACATATCATACACTGTTCAGTTAGTTAGCTATTCCAAAAATTCTTATGCATACCCAATCCCTTAGAAATTGATCACTTAGCACTTATGTATCCCAATGTATTGTTCCATGTATGCCTTCAAGCATTTTCCTGACAAAAGGTTTATTCAACATTTGTCTCCTATCTGCTAATCTCCACTTCCCTTTGTTATGTTTCTTGGTTCCTATTTTAAGGAGTTCTTCCTCTTCTGTCCCACTGAATACAGGGACTTTTTGCATTTCTCTCATGGGTGGCAATACATTATTAGTTTTTCTGTGTCTTATTCACTTGCATTTTTAGCTTCTAAATTGGCTAAATTGTTCCCTCACACCTCCTGTGTGTGTCGCCCCTTTTTTTTGTCTGTTAACATACACCACCACTATTTCCTCTGGTGACTGTAAGGTTTCTAACTCTTCTAAAACAAGTTTTTCATTAATCAGTCCCTTTCCCTTTGAATTTAATAGCCCCCTCTCTTCCCAAATTTTTCCAAAGGCATGCTCTACTCCAAAAGCATATTTTGAGTCCTGTATGTATTGTTCCCCTTTTCTTGGCTAATATTTCCAGAGCTCACTTTAGGGCATACAACTCACACCTTGGGCTGACCAGGTGGAAGGTAACTTTCTCTTTTCTATGGCCACTAACCTTTCATGCACTATAGCATACCCCAATACCCTGTGTCCCTTTATTACCCGTGAAGATCCATCGATGTACAATCGTTTTCCACCTTGGAGTGGTTGATCTGTTAGGTCCTCTCTTACTTTAGTTTGATAGTATATAACCTCTAAGCAAATATGTATTAGTTCCTCATCTGGTACTCCGTACAAAAACTGGGCAGGGTTGAGTTGGTTACTCATGATTAGCTCTAAACCATTATCTATTAAGATGGCTTCATACTTTAGCACTGAGGAATCAGTGAGCCATTTCTCAGCCTTTTGGCTCAGGATACTCCTTACTGAGTCTGGGACTTATATCTTCAATTTTCCCCCAAAAGGTTAATTTTTTACTTTCTGCTATGAGTAGGGCAGTCACTGCCACAGCCTGAATGCAGGTTGGCCACCCCTGACTGACAGGGTTTAGTAATTTTGATAAATAGGCCACTGGTTTCCTGGATCCTCCCCAGTTTTGGGCTAGTACTCCATTTCTACCCCTCTTTCTACATTTATAAACAGATAAAAAGGTTTGTCTAAGGCAGGGAGACTCAGTGCTGGTGCACTGACTAATTTTTGCTTTAAAGCTTCAAACTTTTGTTCATTATCTTTTTCCCACCTAATCTCTTCAATTAACTTTCCATACAAGAACCAATGGCCTGCATGTAGCCTTGAATCCATAGCCTACAATATCCCAACAGGCCTAAAAACCTTCTGACTTCCCTCTTTGTTTTTGGCCATGGGAGTGAGACTATCCCCATAATTCTCTCAGGGTTCAGCCCCCAGCTCCCTTGACAAATCATGTCCTAGGCATTTTACTTCTCTCTCTACAAATTGGAGTTTCCTTTTTGATACCTGAAGTCCTTGGTCCCCCAGAAAATTTAACAATACTATGGTAGATTCTCAAACTTCTTTTTCTTCATGTCTTGAGAAAAGCAAATAATTTACATATTGGTTAAGCTTTATCTCAGGTTTAATGGAGAAGAGTTGTGTTACCTCTCTTAGGGCTTGACCGAAGAGGTTTGGTGATTTGGAAAATCCTTGGGGTAACCTAGTCCACCAAAGCTGTTGCTTCCTCTCAGAATCAGGGTCCTCCCATTCAAAAGTAAATATATCCCACTTTCCTCTGCCAGTGGACACACCCAAAAAGCATCTTTTAGGTCTATGACACTGAACCACTGGTGTGATGGGGGGATGTTACTCAGTGGTGTATAGGGATTAGGCACTACTAGGTACCGATTCACAGCTCTTTTGTTCACTTCTCTCAAATCTTGGACAAGCTTGTAAGTCACATCTGACTTCTTTACTCGCAATATGGGTCTATTATGGTGGGACATACATGGTTCTAAGGTCCTGTCCTCAAGTAGGTCCTGGATCACCGACTGCAGTCCTCATCTCCCTTCCAGGGAGAGTGGATGTTGTTGTACCCGAACTGGAAGGTTTTCATTAACTATTTTTATTACTGTAGGTTTCATGTTCAATTTGCCTCAGTTTTTCGGTTTTGCCCACACTATCTCATGAATTTTGCCATCATCCTCTGCCCTTAATCAGAGCTGTTTAACTACCATTTTCCCTTCCTCTGGGAGCACTCATATGTCAAACTGTGTCAAACTGCATCTGTAAATCCCATCCTAACAAATTTCACCCTGCTTCTGGAACTAATAAAACATCCCCAATTCCTATTTAGTTTCTTCAAACTTTATTTGCTTTATAACTGACACTTTGAACCCTTCCCCTTTAGCACCTACTATTTGCACAGTATCTTGACCCTTTTTGCACACCTTTGGGATTCTACCAACACAAGTTCTTTCAGCTCCTCTGTCTACTAAGAACTCAAATTCTTCCTTCTGGGGATCTATTTTTAAAGTTATCAAGGGCTCCTGATGGTATTCTGTCCCCAGGAGGTAGAGCCCCTGACACCCCTAGTCTTCCACTTCTTTTTGCTCAGTCTCACAGACCCTCCTTTTCCCTCTGGGGGAAATTCTTTCTGATATGCCCACTCTCTTTACAGTAAAAGCAAACTGGTCGTAGGTTCCCCTGTTTCCCAAACTCTCCTTTTTGTGCCCAGTCCCAAGGAGCTGCATCCCCCCTCCATCTATCTTCCTGCACTCTGAATCCTCCTGCCTTACATGAGTTGTTCTTTGCATGCTGGTTCCCTTCCCCAGTGGCAGTTACCATTACCTTGGCTTTTGTCTTGGTCTTCTCTTAGTCTCTTTTTACATACACCTTCTGTGCTTCCCTTAAAAGATCCTCTACCCTCCTTTCTTGCCAACCATCTAACTTTTCTAACTTTCTCCGTATATCTGGCCAGGCATGAGTGATGAAATTTATCTTTAGTAAGATCTGGACCACTGTATCAGGGTCAACTCCTGAATATTGCCTCATATTCCTTCTCAGTCTCTCTAGCCACTCTGTCACGGTTTCTTCCTTACTTTGCTGCACATTGTAAGCTTTATGAGCATTTTAATTACATGGAGCTGCCTCTTTGCTACCTCTTATAATCAATGTTCCATATTCCTCCATGTCTTGCCTACTCCTGGTGCGGTTCTGGTCCCAGGTGGGGTGCACTATGGGCATTTTCAGATCCCCAGGAGGTATTTGCACATGCTCCCTTTCCCATATCCATATCTCAGCCACTCAGATCATCTTTCTTTCTTCTGGTGTGAATAGCACGGTTATTATTGATTCCATCTCTTCCCATGTATAAATATTGGGCCCCAGAAACTGATCTAACTGTTCCACTAATCCAGTGAGGTCCTCTAGTAATCCTTTCAATTATTTCTTGAACATTCTTATGTCAGAACAACCAAGAGGCACACTTACAAATCTAATTCCTCCCTGCACCATACACAGTGGTACTTCCCTCAGGGGATATAATCCTGCTGCTTGATTCCCATCCCCTGATCTGCTTTCCGCTCATTGTGCCACCCTGTTTCTGGTGTTTTGACTAGGCTCATCAGGGGGTAGGGGAGGTGCATCTGGGGCTATTGGACGTGGAGGAGTTAAGTGTTCTAATGGGTCCCTGTCGTGGGGTGACAGCCTTTATCCCAATATCGTGTGTTGTGTCTGGCAGCTGTGCCTTTTCTCTCTCCCCCCCACCCCGGCTGTCTTGCTGCGGCGGGGCGGGGAAGAGAGGAGGGAGTGTGTGACCAGGCACTTTCGCTTTTGGCTGCTTGGCTTGGCTAGCCGCTTGCTGGCTTGCTTTCTGCTTTTTGCGCTATTTCTTTTCCCTTTTCTTTTGTTCCCTCTTTCTTCCCCTCCCCTGAAGATACTGGACCGGCTCCGGACCTGACCTGAGAGCTCCAGGACACCCGGAGCTTGCGAGAGAGAAGCTCAGCGCCCTTCACAACACAGTCTGGTCTCTTTTCTTTTCTTGTGTTGGGGAGTGTTCTTTTGTTACTTGTAAATAAATAGGTTTTGTTTTCCACTTTGCTCCTCCGAGAAATTCCTTCCCGAACCCGGTGTTGGGGGAGGGGTGGTTGGAGGTTTGTTTTGTTTTGGGGGGCTCCCTTTTGGAGATTTCCCCTAATTTGTCCTAAACCAGGACAGTATATTTTTGGTGCATTGGCCGGGAAACGGAGGTCAAAAACAGTGGAAAAAAAAACCTATAACAATAATATTTTGGTTTTGGTTGTTTTGTGGGCATATTGGTGATTCATAATGTCATTTGGAGTGGAAGCTTGCTGGTTTTTCTGGTCCCTAGGGGTTTTTGAAGTTTTAATACCTTTGTGGTCCCTAGGGTTATTTCCTTACCCAAAAATAGCTCTGGCGTTGTCCCTAATAAGTAGCTTTTGTAAGCAGGGGGCACTAACCAGAATAGTCATTGTGCTGGCCTTATGTGTGATGATGTGTCGGATAACAATGCTGGACTTTATTTCAGGAATGTATGGATTGTTGTTATGGCTGTGTACTCAGTTTGTTTGGGGAGAAGAAGGGGAAGGGGCTTTTCAGCCTTTGTCTTCCTTCTTCTCCTACAAATTGTTGACATCTCTATTAGCAAATACTGAATTTCCCCTGAGTTTGAAAGAAACCATCTTTCTGGCATTTAATTTATTAAGCCTTTTCTATACTGTCTGGAGTGTATATAAAATGAAAGCTGAGATTTCTAGAGGGGTTAGAGAGACTCCGTTTTCAGGAGTAAAACAAAGCAGGAAAAATCTTGACTGGAGTGGGAAATGGGAGGATATGGGCCAGACTTTAAAGGAATTTTCTGATCCTATAGACTGGGACTTTCCATCTGATCAAATTCAGAATCCAGTCGAGGTGGCAAAGTATTTGAGGGAGAAGTGCCATGGTAATACTAAGGAAGAAAGGATTACTGCAGTGAGCTGGGCCTTGGCGTTTTTTTACCGTACTCTGCTAGATACTGTGGAGCAGCAGATAGCAGAAAGGGAACAGGGAGATAAGTTAGTTACTATCCCAGTGACCCAGGCTGCAGCTAACATCCCAGGCTCCAGGCTAGTAGCTGAATCAGACAATAGGCCCCAAACCATGGCTGTTGCAGCTAATACAAGAGGTGGAAAGTGTAAAGGCAAGACCGATCGGAAGGTGGAGGATGATGACGATGATGCAGGAGAAGGACCCTCACCAAAATCAGAGGCCACATCAAGGGGCACAGAATCTGGAGCTAATATTGACTCCTTTTCTCTGAAGGACCTCAGAGGCCTAAGAAAGGATTACAGCCGACAACCTGACTAATCTATAATTAGTTGGTTAGTCCGCCTTTGGGATGCTGCAGGGGAGGTTACGATTTTGGATGGTACTGAAGCGATGCATTTGGGATCCCTGTCACATGATCCTGCCATCGATCAAGGTATGATGAGGGGGGCTAACCCTCACAGCCTCTGGGAACGGGTCCTAAGAAGCGTAGCAGAACGGTACCTGTGTACGGATGATCTCTATATGCAGCAGACACTGTGGAAGACCATAGAACAGGGGATCCAATGCCTGAGAGAGATGGCGGTGGCAGAGCTCATTTTCTCAGATGACACAACAACTAGGAATCCGGACCTGGTACCATGCACTCCTGTAATGTGGAGGAAACTTGTGCGACTTGGGCCACCTGAATACGCTTCTGCCCTAGCAATAATGAAGCGGGATGATACATATGAGACTGTGCTCGATATGGCAAAGAAGCTTCGAGCGTACGCAGATGCTGTGCATGGCCCAACTCATGCCAGAATTGCAGCAGTGGAAACACGACTGCAGGAACTAGAGGACAAAATAGAGGAGAATCATAAGAAACTCCGGGAAGAGATTAAGGAGGACTTTATTCAAATCTCAGCCGTACAAATTAGAAGCCCTGGTGTCCAACGCCGGTGCTCCTTTGATGGGGAGAGAAGGTACATCCCACGGTCTGAGTTATGGTTTTTTCTGCGTGAGTCTGGAGAAGACATGAGAAGATGGGATGGAAAACCCACCGCTGCTTTGGCACAATGGGTGCGTGATTTGAAGAAAAGAGAAAGTATCACCAAAAAGATAGCAGCTCCGGTCGCTCGTAGCCGAGATGTTAAGTATGACGATGACATGTCCGATCCCCTTGAAGGAACTTCTAAGGCATATGCCCAAGGAAAGAAGGACAATCTGGCTTAGAGGGGCCCTGCCTCCAGCCAGGAAGAGGCACGGGAGAACCGGGTTTTTTGGAAGGTGTGGATCAGATGGCCTGGCACATCAGAGCCACAAGACTATGAAGCATTGGTTGACACTGGATCACAATGTACCTTAATGCCATCGGAACACGTGGGGACAGAACCTGTTTCCATTGCTGGAGTGACGGGGGGATCACAACAGTTGACTTTGTTGGAAGCTGAGGTGAGCTTGACTGGGAAGGAGTGGCAGGAACATCCGATTGTGACTGGTCCAGAGGCTCCGTGTATTTTGGGCATAGACTTCTCCTGGAATGGCTATTACAAAGATCCTAAGGGATTCAGGTGGGCTTTTGGAATAGCTGCAGTGGAGATAGAGGGTATTAAACAATTGAATATCTTGTCTGGACTATCAGAGAACCTATCTGCAGTAGGACTCTTGAAGGTAGAGGAGCAGCGAGTGCCAATTGCCACCTCAACAGTGCACCGCAGGCAGTACCGGACGAATCAAGATGCCGTGATCCCCATCCACAAGATGATCCGAGAGCTGGAGAGCCAAGGGGTGGTCAGTAAAACCCACTCACCCTTTAACAGCCCTATCTGGCCCGTGCGAAAGTCTGACGGAGAATGGAGATTGACTGTAGACTATCGTGCCTTGAATGAAGTGACTCCACCACTGAGTGTGGCTGTACCGGACATACTGGAACTGCAGTACGAGCAGTCCCACTTGACGGGTTGCAGAGGCTACTGAAGGAGAGGGTGAATCCAGTCAATTTGCTGAAATCAAAACTATTCAACTGGCCCTAGGTATTGCAGAGAGAGAGAAGTGGCCAAGGCTCTATTTGTATAACGATTCTTGGATGGCAGCCAACGCTCTATGGGGATGGCTGAAGAGATGGAAAGAGGCCAACTGGCAGCACAGAGGAAAACCAATTTGGGCTGCGGAAGAGTGGAAGGATATCGCTACTCGGTTAGAGAAGTTACCTGTGAAGGTTCGCCATGTAGATGCCCATGTCCCCAGAAGTAGAGCTAATGAAGAGCAGCAAAACAACCAGCAAGTACATCAGGCTGCAAAGATAGGGGAGTTGAAGATAGATCTCGACTGGGAGCATAAGGGAGAGTAATTCTTAGCACGATGGGCCCACGATGCCTCAGGCCACCAGGGTAGAGATGCCACCTATAAGTGGGCACGAGACCGAGGGGTGGATCTAACCATGGACAGTATCTCTCAGGTTATTCGTGACTGTGAGACATGCGCTGCCATTAAGCAGGCCAAGCGACTGAAGCCCCTCTGGTATGGGGGCGGTGGTCTAAGTACAAATACGGGGAAGCCTGGCAGATTGATTACATCACACTGCCTCAAACCCGCCAGGGCAAGCGCTATGTACTAACCATGGTAGAAGCCACCACAGGATGGTTGGAAACCTACCCTGTGTCCCATGCTACAGCCCGTAACACTATCTTGGGCCTTGAGAAGCAGCTCCTTTGGAGGCACGGTACTCCTGAGAGAATTGAGTCGGATAATGGAACTCATTTTAAAAACAATCTTATTAATACTTGGGCTAGGGAACATGGCATCGAGTGGGTATACCATATCCCCTATCATGCACCAGCTGCAGGGAAGGTGGAAAGGTACAATGGATTGTTAAAAACCACCTAAAAAGCATTGGGTGGGGGGTCTTTAAAAAACTGGGAGCAGCATTTGGCAAAGGCTACATGGTTAGTCAACACTCGAGGTTCCACCAACCGAGTGGGTCCTGCTCAGTCTGAGCTCCTTAATATAGTAGATGGGGATAAAGCCCCAGTGGCCCATGTCAGAGGTTTGTTGGGAAAGACAGTATGGATCAACCCTGCCTCGAGTACAGACAAACCCATCCGTGGGATTGTCTTTGCTCAAGGACCAGGTTATACATGGTGGATAATGCAGAAAGACGGAACAACACGGTGTGTACCTCAGGGAGACCTGATTGCGGGATGAGACTCATATATGAATGTCATTGTTTGTTGAATGTGAGACAGAAGGAAACTGTAAGTGTCAAAGGTCTGAGCAAGTAAGATTAGAGGAATGCGTAAGTGTCAAAGGTGTGAGTAAGTGAAATGAAAGTTTTTTATTGTATGTTCACGATATGGGATAAGGGGTGGAGTGTCGTGGGGTGACAGCCTTTATCCCAATATCGTGTGTTGTGTCTGGCAGCTGTGCCTTTCCCCCGCCCCCCCCCCCCCGGCCGTCTGCTGCGGCGGGACGGGGAAGAGAGGAGGGAGGGTGTGAGCAGGAACTTTGGCTTTTGGCTTTTGCTGCTTAGCTTGGCTAGCCGCTTGCTTGCTTGCTTGCTTGCTTTCTGCTTTTTGCGCAGTTTTGTTTTTTTTTTTTTTTCCCTTTTCTTTTGTTCTCTTTTTCTTACCCTCCCCTGAAGATACTGGACCGGCTGCGGACCTGACCTGAGTGCTCCAGGACACCCGGAGCCTGCGAGAGAGAAACTCAGCGCCCTTCACAACACAGTCTGGTCCCTTTTCTATTCATGTGTTGGGGAGTGTTCTTTTGTTACTTGTAAATAAATAGGTTTGTTTTCCACTTTGCTCCTCCGAGGAAATCCTTCCCGAACCCGGTGTTGGGGGAGGGGTGGTTGGAGGTTTGTTTTGTTTTGGGGGGCTCCCTTTTGGAGATTTCCCCCTAATATGTCCTCAAACTAGGACAGTATTTTGACCATGTTTTTGTCACCTAAAGAATACATCCTGTGGGAGGGAGAATGGAAGTGTTTACAAAATCAATTAATTGCAGACTTTGCTAATAATGAGGCAAGGACAGAATTGACAATCAGCCATCCAGATGGAGAAGGACAACACAGCCTACCAGATGATCAAGCAGCAGGTATGCCAAGAGAAGTATTGGGTGATATCAAAGAGATGGCTTTGAAACCTTTAATCCAGGTATCGGATGGTAGCACCCCCAGCTTGAACTACCTTGGGTGGCTGCAGCTAAAGCTTTAAGACAATCAGACCATGTTGGGTGCCTGTTAAGTAAGCAAACCAATGCTACCTCCCTCACATTGAGTGGCCTGCTCTGAGACATAGAGACCATCAGACATGCCAGCGTGCAGAACAGCGATAGAGTTTTTACTCTGGGCACATGGGCATGGCTGTGTAGACTCTGAGGGCATGTGTTGCATGAACCTCTCCAGCCACAGCGAGTCAATCCACAAGATCATTCAGGTACTGAAGGAAGGGTCCAAGAAGCTTCAAGTGGAAAATAGAGACTGGTTCAATAAACTATTCCAATCCAATGAATTGAAGGGTTGGATGATGTCTAGCTGAAAGAGGACTATTAATTCCCTTACTGGTTGTTGTTCTATTGTTAATTGACCCATGATTGTTTGAATGCTTTTAGAAAATCTTAGAAAATTCTTTCAGTTCTATCTTTGTTGTAAAACAGAAAGGGGGAAGATAACCAACACAGGCTCCTCATGGCCTTCTTGGAGGAGAGAACTGGAGGTCAGGATGGCACAAAAACATCTCAGACACGCAGTGTGGGCAAGAAAATCCCTAAAAGTACCTAAAAGTATTCTTAAATCCATAAAGTACTTAAAAAATTTCAAGTATCTAAAGCCATTCTTGAGCCCCACTGAGTGTCAGTACAAAGCTCTCCAGGGACTCGTTAAAGCAGATAATTGGGGCTGTGACTATACAAACCTCTCACAGAGTCTGTATCAAAAGGGAAACCCCAAGTACTTTAAAATAACTGAAGTAACCGAAAGCACTAATGAGCCCCACTGAGTGTTATTACTGACAAAGCCTCTCCAGGGACTAATTACAGCAGATAAATGGAGGCCATGATTGCACAAAGCTCTCAGAGACTCCAAGGCAAAAGCCAAACCCAAAGTCCTTTGAAAAACCTGCAGTCCCTGCAGGGAGCATTCAGGAGCCCCCAGGGCCATTCCTGAGCAAGGCTCCCAGGGACTCCTTCCAGCAGATCCTTGAGGCCACTGGGATGTGGGCTAGGGGGGGATGCTGAGGGCAGGACAAGGGGCTGACAGTGCCCAGCCTGGCTGGGGCTGTGCCAGAAGGCCCCAGGGCCTCAGGACAAGGTGTCTCCTCACAGCCCTTGGTGGCACAGACCCTGCTGTGCCCCAGGGCACAAGACTTGGCTTCTCTTTGTCCCCACCTGTCATCACTGCCTCCGTTCTCTGCTCTGCCTGGGGCCTGGGGATGCTTTTTCAGTCGTGTCCCTCACTGGGACCCATTAGAAGTCCAAGAAACTTTGGAATTGGAATCTGCCTTGGAGTTCTGGAGAAGTTTCTTCAGCTCCCTCTCAGGGACTGATTTCAGGGCCTGAGCACAAAGCCCCCGAGGCTCATTAAAGTCCTTGTGCTGTGTCTGTGCTGCTGAGCTGGGCTGGGCTCCTGGCACAGAGGCAGCTCCTGGTAACCAAGAAGAGCTTCAAAAGCACATTTCTCTTGATGAGCAGCTCTTCTGCCAGCCCAGCAGGGCTGGGGCACTGCCTGCAGCCACCCGGGCACAGCACAGAGGCACAGAGAGCTTCAATCAGTCAGGGCTGGGAAGGGGCTGAGAAGTGCCTGGGGCAGAATCACTGCCAGCCCTTGGCACAGGAACCTCTGGCTGCAGGACAATGCAGCTGCAGCTCCTGGAGCCATCTCCTAAAGCTGGAACATCCCAATGCCTACAGACTCTGTGAGTACAACTCTGAGTATTTCTGGTGCAGGGGAGGTGAAATGCTCATGAACCTCTGACATGCTTAAGGGTTCTGATCAGTCATGGAGTATTTCCAAGACAAGAATTTTGATAAGAACGTGGAAATTTCCAAAGATTTTGTATTCCATTTCATACTACTGGTTGATGGCAGGGAAGGGGGTATAAATATTAACGGCTGATTATGAATTTTGACTAGTGTCTGAGACTTTCGAACTGTTCCTATTAGTGATCAATAGGTTCACAGGAGATCCCTAATGTGCTTGCAGCCACTCTGCCCATGGACAGCACAAGCATCACTTTTACTCTTAACCATCAGGCTCAGTCTGAGCTGTCCTTTCTCCAAGCTGCAAACAGAACCTGCCCCCAGCCAGCGCCCTGCAAACAGGCAGGGTTCTGTCAGGCCGAGGGGAGTGCACAGAGGTTTGGGGTCTGTGAGTGCTGGCAGGGAGAGATCAGGCACAGGGAAACACCTGCAGGAGGAAAATCTGCAGGAAGCAGAGAGAAGAGCAGGGAATGAGAGAAAACAAAACCCAGCAATGCTGTGGCAGGGAGAGTTTAGAGATGCCCACAGGATCCCCTCCAGTGCAGCCCCTCCCTCTGAACAAGCCCCCTCCCTCCTGTGCCCCCAGCCCAGCCTCTGCCCTCAGGGCCGGGGCTCCAAGGCGTGCAGCCCCTCCTGTGCAGGCAGAGCTGCAGCAGAGCCGTGGGGCAGCTCTGCAGCCCCGGGCCCAGTTCCCTCTGCAGAGCACAGGGCTGGGAGCAGCTGCCCGGCCCTGGGGGCTCTGGCAGGGGGCACAGCTGGCTCAGGGTGACGCTGTCCCCAGTGCCCGGCTCTGGGCAATGCTGTCAGTGCAGCCAGGGAAGGAGCTGCATCTCCCTTCATCCAATGCCACCATAAGGACACTTGGAAACCTCCCTGAGATTTCAGTCCAAGCGGGGAGCTTCAATCCCAGATGCAAACCTGTCCGAGAGCATCTCTGAGTTATAAGATTGATGGGGAAAGGCAGAGATGTTGTGACTGTGAAAATGCTGCTGGGTTGGTGAAATGAGCAACGTAAGACCTTGGCTACAAGTGTGAAGCTGGGCTGTGGGTTGTGGTGGATCCATCTGCTCTCAGCAGTATCTGGTGATATTTTATGGGCAGCATAAGAAAGTGACTGTCCTTCACCTGAGGATGGTTAAAGCCCAGAGAAACTCCAAAGACAGTGACATGACAGACCATGTCCCCTCACGCTCCACTCATGATCTTGCCTCAGGGAACTCACTCTGTTCTATCAGAGGGCAGCAGAAATACTGAGGGTTTGATATCCAAGAATACAAGGAGAAACATGGGGGAAGCTTAAAAAGAAAACCACAGAACTCTTAAATACAGTAGTGTTTCTGTGTGTATTTCAGGGGAGGGTATATGAGAAATGGCTTGAATTTTGGTTACAGGTATCTCCTCTAACTCTTCACTGTCCTTTTCTCCATGAGCAGGTCCCCACGTCCAGCCCCAGCAAATGTCCAACAGTAGCTCCCTCCGGCACTTCCTCCTGCTGGCATTGGCAGACACGCGGCAGCTGCAGCTCCTGCACTTCTGCCTCTTGCTGGGCATCTCCCTGGCTGCCCTCCTGGGCAACGGCCTCATCATCAGCGCTGTAGCCTGCAGCCACCACCTGCACACGCCCATGTTCTTCTTCCTGCTCAACCTGGCCCTCAGTGACCTGGGCTCCATCTGCACCACTGTCCCCAAAGCCATGCACAATTCCCTCTGGGACACCAGGAACATCTCCTACACAGGATGTGCTGCACAGCTCTTTTTCTTTCTGTTCTTCCTTGGAACAGAATTTTTCCTCTTGACCATTATGTGCTACAACCGATATGTGTCCCTCTGCAAACCCCTGCACTACAGGACCCTCCTGGGCAGCAGAGCTTGTGCCCACATGGCAGCAGCTGCCTGGGCCAGTGCCTTTCTCTATTCACTGCTGCACACAGCCAATACATTTTCCCTTCCCCTGTGCCATGGCAATGCCCTGGGCCAGTTCTTCTGTGAAATCCCACAGATCCTCAAGCTCGCCTGCTCCAAATCCTACCTCAGGGAACTTGGGCTTCTTGCAGTTAGTGTGTGTTTGGTATTTGGTTGTTTTGTGTTCACTGTTGTTACCTATGTACAGATTTTCAGGGCTGTGCTGAGGATCCCCTTCTGAGCAGGGACGGCACAAAGCCTTTTCCGCCTGCCTCCCTCACCTGGCTGTGGTCACCCTGTTTATCAGCACTTCAGCATTTGCTTACTTGAAGCCGCCCTCCATCTCCTCCCCATCCCTGGATCTGGTCCTGTCAGTTCTGTACTCGGTGGTGCCTCCAGCCCTGAACCCCCTCATCTACAGCCTGAGGAATCAGGAGCTCAAGGCTGCAGTGTGGACACTGATGACTGGATGCTTTCAGGAACATTAAACTATTGGTCAATTACTTCAAATCACTTGTAATAAAACTCATTTTTGATACTTCTTGTTGGTTTCATTTTGGAGATCTGTTTCCTTTGTTCTAATTTTTTCATTTTGTCAATAAAGTAGAGCCATTCCTTGTGCCATTTCTTATTTTGTTCCTCTCCACATTCCCTATGGCCACAGACTCTCTCAATGATGGGCTGCACTCTTGGTGGCTTTAAAGGCACTAAAAGATCTCCCAGCAAAGATTTCTGCAGAGATGCCCTTTTGTTGCCTTCTCTGGAGCTGCAGCAGCAATGTCTGTGTGCAGAGCTGGGGGCAGATCAGTGCTGGCCCAGCAGCTGTGCCCAGCAGCAGCAGCACTTGGTGTTGCCAGTGCTGCTGCCGTGGCCCTGCCCCGCTGCCCTGGTGGCCCTGGTGTTGCTGCAGGGCCTGAGTGCTCTCGGGGCCGGGCACAGCCCTGGGGGTGGCAGTGCCGGGGCTGCAGCAGGGACAGGCCAAGTAATATAATTAATTCATAATATAAATAATTTGTAATATAAATAATCTTTGATAGTTCTTTTGGCTTTGTTTTTTTTTCTTTTTCCCTGTGTTTTAGTTTTTCAATATTGTCCATAAAATAAAAGCATTGTTTTGACATTTCTCATTTTGTTTTTCTCCACCTTCCCTGGAGCCACTGACTGTGTCAATAGGAGCTGCACTGTTGATGGCTTTAATAGAACTAAAGGATCTCCCAGCAAAGTTTTCTGCAGAGATGCCCTTTTGTTGGCTTCTCTGGAGCTGCAGCAGCATTGTCTGGATGCAGAGCATGGGCCAGATCTGTGCTGAGTCCATCAGCTCTGATCCTGCTGGCCACACCATTCCTGATCCAGCCAGGACCCCAGGTGGCCTTCTTGCCCACCTGGGCACACTGCTGGCTCATGTCCAGCCTGCTGTCCATCAGTCCCTGCAGGTCCCTTTCTGCCTGGCTGCTCTCCAGCCATTCTGTCCCCAGCCTGTAGAGCTGCAGGGGTTGTTGTTGCCAAAGTGCAGGACCCGGCACTTGGACTTGTTAAACCTGACCTTGTTGGATTTGGGCCCTGGATGCAGCCTGTCCAGGGCCCTGTGCAGAGCCATCCTACCCTCCAGCAGATCCACACTCACATCCAGCTTGCTGTCGTCTGCCAAGATATTCTTAGTTGCATGGGGCCCCTCAGTGTCACAATGGCCTCTTGGTTACTCCAGGCCCTGCACTGTCACAATGGTCTCCTTTGTTCCATGGGGCCCTCAAATGTGACAATAGACTCCTTGGTTCCATGGGGCCCCTCAGTATCACAATGTTCTTGTTGGTGCTGCAGTTTCACAGTGGCCCCTTGGTTCCATGGGGCCCCATGGTGTCACAATGGCCCCATGGTCACATGAGGTCCCACACTGTCACCATGGTGTCTGTGGTTCCACAAGTCTCCTCAGTGTCACAATGGACTCCTTGTTTCCATGAGGCCCCACAGTGTCCCAACTTTCTTCCAGATTCCTTGAGGCCCCATCCTGTCACAGTGCCCCTTTGGTTACACAGGATCCTGCAGCGTCATAATGTCCCCTTGGTTCCATGAGGCCCTGTAGTGTCAGAACGTCCCCTTGGTTCCACTGGGCCCTGGAGTCTCCCAATGGTCTCTTTGGTTTTGCAGTGCCAAAATGGTAAAACCCCTTGGTTACACAAGGCCCTGCAGTGTCACAATGGTCTCTCTGGTTCCACGAGGACCCAGAGTGTCACGGTGCACTCCCTGGCTCCATTTGGCCCCAGAGCAGCGCAATGGACCCCTGTTTCTGTGGGGCTGCACGTTGTCACCATGGTCCTCTTAGTTCCGCGAGGCCCTGCAGTGTCACAATGGCCCCAGAGTGCACACAATGCCAGAATCAAATAGGCTGGAAAAGACCTTTGGGATCATCAAGCCCAACCAATACCCTAATACTGCCTTGTCACCCAGACCATGCCACTAAGTGCCACTGGAGAGGGACAGTGACTCTGCCACCTCCCCCCTGGCCAGCCCATTCCAATGCCCACTCACGCTTTCTGTGAGTAACTTCCTATTGCCCAGCCTGGGCCTCCCCTGGTGCAGCTTAAGGCTGTGTCTTCTTTTCCTACTCTCCAGCAGATCCAAACTCACACCCAGCTTGGTGCCATTTGCAATTTGTCGGGTTTTCGGCTGTTTGATGGGCCTGGAAAGGCCCGGAGTGGCCTTGGGATAGCCCGCGTATCAAAAGACGAGAAGAGGCTTCTGTTCTTCTTTCGGTTTTTATGTTTATTAATTGTTTATCTAAAAGATGTTCTTTCAGCCCGACAGAGGTCTGCTCAGCAGTCAGCCATGGGCACACTGTGCCGCCCTCCATACAGACACCTATCTTTATACCCATGGTTACGTGTACAATATTTATCATTTTTCCCCAATACCATTTATTCTTAGTGCTGGGTGCACTTTTAGTAATGGCCAATCCAAAAGTGCCACCATCCCCACAGAAGATGGGAGAGAAGAAGAAGAAGAAGAAGGACAGGACACACCCCAATTCCTCCATCTTACTTCTCTAAACCCCCCTTTACATAAATCCTAAACCCTGTGTCTCACCCTCTAATTAGCTAATCTTTTCGCCATTCACCCCGGTGAAGTCCTCTTATCTTCATACAGGTGTCGTCTCCCGTGTAGGGTCAAAGTCCAGCCACCAGACACTTCTGGCAACATTCCAGGACTCTCGGGCCCCCCAAGGGTGGTCTCGGTGGCTCGGCATCTCAGGACTCAGATCCTGAGATCCCACAGCAATTTGTGAATGGTGGACTCGATCCCCTCCCCCAGATCATCAGTGAAGATATTAAACAGGACTGGGCCCAGCACAGATCCCTGGGGGACACCACCAGTGCCTGGACACCAGCTGGGTGCAGCACCATCCCCACCACTCTCTGGGCCCAGCCAGCCCTTAAATCTCCCAGTGAGGAGAACCTGCCCAAGCTGTGGGCTGCAGCTTTTCCAGGGAATGCTGTCAGAGAGTGTCAAAGGCTTTGCTGAATTCCAGGTACACAACATCCACAGCATTTCCTGCATCCACAGGTGGGTCACCAGGTCATAAAAGGAGACCAGCTTGGTCAGGCAGGACCTGCCACCCCTAAATCCACGCTGGCTGGCTCTGATCCATCGGCCATTCTGTGAGTGCCCTGTGATGGCACTCAAGGTGATCTGTTCCATAACCTTGCCAGGCACCCACTGGCACCTCCAGTCCTCTGGGACCTCCCTGCTGAGCCAGCACTGATGGTAAATGATGGAGAGCAGCTTGGGGAGCTCATCCACAGCTCCCTCATTCCCCTGGGATGGATCCCATCCAATCCCATGCACCTGTGAGCACCTGAGTGGCTCAGCAGGTCACCAACTTCTTTCTTCTGGATTACAGGGGGTCTGTTCTGCTCCCTATGCCCATCCACAAGCTCAGGAGAAAATTTGTCCTGAGGGAAACATGTCCAAATACTGAAAATTGACAAACAAGATATTAAGTAGCTTTGTCTTTTACTTATTCTCAGTTACTTAATTCTCTCTTCTTCTCCCTCCTGTTGCTATAAATTTTTTTATAAAAACATTTTTCATTCTTTTTAGACAAGCCTCCAGGTTAAATTCTAATTGAGCTTTCACCTCTCAACTTCACTTTCCTCATAACCTAATGACATCCTTATACACTTCCTGCAATTCTGGTCCTTTCTTCTCCTGAGTTCCCAGAAAAGCTGCATGGGAAGCCAGGACAGTCCTTTTCCTCACTAGATCATGTTTTGGCACACTGAGACAGGCTGCTCCTTCCCCCTTAAGATTACTTTCTTAAAATGTGTCCATTCTTCCTGACCTCTTTGCTTTTAAGGGCTGTTTCCCTTAAAAAAAAATCAGTACCTGATTTGGTACTCCCCAAATCAGCATCCTAAATAGGCCAAAGTCTGCCCTTCCTAATTGCAGTGCAGAAGTTTTGTTGCTGCCCCTCCTTCTTTCACAGAACATTGAAAACTTGATTATTTCATGGTCACTCTGCCCCAGGCAGCCTCCGAGCCCCACATCTGCCACCAGCCCTTCTCTGGTTGTGAACAGCAACAGACAGAGCTCTCCTTGGCAGTGGGAGTGTCACCAAAAATTTGGTAAAACAGAAAACTCCTTAAAACCAGTGTAGCAGTAAGAAGCAGCATTCTTTATTCAGCTGGATGCACGGGGGATAGCTCCTCCCAAAGCCCTGCATGCTGAGAACAGGAAATTTTTTTTTAATTTTCTGTATTTTGCACACATATTCATTGATTTTCCCAGACTAAACATAAATATGATAATGGTTTCCCCAAAATCATTAACATATTTCCCCTCCCCTTTACCCATGCATTCTTCTGTCCTGGAGGTCTCTCTGGTGGTCCCTGGTGGTTGTGGACTCCAATGTTCCAGTGGGCCTGGCTGTGACATGGTGTCCTGGGGTGACATTATGATGCTTGTATCCCCATTCATATGTCACAAGGGTTGCAGGAGAAGAGAGAGGCGAGAATGTTGATCCATGATCAGAAGGCTTGATTTAATATTTTATGATATATATACTACATTATAACTATACTAAAATAAATAGAAGAAAAAGGTTCTCAGAAGGCTAGCTAAGCTAAGAATAGAAAAAGAAAGAATTAATAACAAAGATCTGTGTCTCAGAGAGAGAGCGAGAGCCAGCTCTGCCATGACTGTTCAGTAAATCCAAACATCCACAGGAGACCAATCATGGATCCACCTGTTGCATTCCACAGCAGCAGATAAACATTGTTTACATTTGTTGCTGAAACTTCTCAGCTTCAGCAGGAAAAATCCTAATGAAAGGATTTTAATGAAAAGATGTCTGTGACACCTGGCTGAGCTGGCAGGACACTGAGGCTGGTGAACTTCCAGTTCCCCTTCTTACACAATGGGCATTGTGTGGTTTCCATAGGTCTGGGGTTTTGGAGAAAAAGCTCCAGGTGTCAGCAGACCTGGTGTACACAATTGATCATCTGGTAACATGAGGCCACAGAGTGGGTTATGTGAGGCCATCAAGAACATCATAAAACAGCGTCTGCGACATCACAAGGCAGAGGTCTGACATCACAGAGTTGGCTGTGACATCAGAGACTAACTGTGTGACATTAGACAATGGGCTGTGACATCACAGAGCAGTCTGAGACATCCCAGAGGGGCTGTGTGACATCCCAGCAGGGCTGTGTCAGGTCACTGGGTTGGTCACTCTGCCCCAGCTCCTCCTCACAGTTTCTCCCAACAAGTCCAATGCTGTTCATGCCCAGCAGGGCCCCTGTCCCCCGGGATCCCCCCGGCCCACCTGGAGCCACAGCCTCCACCAAAGGATGTTCCACAGGATCCACCCCAGAGCCTGACAGGGGACAAGGGGCCAGGGCTGTGTGACCAGGAAATCAAGGACAGGGATTATCCAGGTCACTGTGGCCTGGGTTGGGTTGCCCGGGGCAGGAAAGATGTCTGGCAACTGGAGAAGTGTCTGGGAAGGGCCTCCAAGGTGGGGCTGGAGCCCTTGGGCTGTGAGCAGAGGCTGAGGGAGCTGGACTGGTCCAGCCTGGAGCAGGGAAGGCTGAGGGGCTCCTCATGCCAGCCTGGCAGTGCCAGCGAGGAGGGGATGGAGAACACAGAGCCAGGCTCTGCACAGGGGGCTGGTGGGAGACAGTGGGTAGAAGGGTTGGATGACAGAAGTGTTGGGGAGGGGGGAGGGGCAAAGGGTGATTGATTGTCAGCCATGAGGAGTTTTGATTTTCATATCTGTTCAAAATGCATTAGAAGGTGTTGGGGGTCAATATAAATTGGACATTGCTGATATCAACCTAAACTGGAAAAGACAACTGAACTGGATAAAACAGTTCTCTCTTCATTGTTTTCAAATAGTATATTCATTTTGAATACACTTCTGCAATGTGACTAATTAACCTCTGAAGAATTAAAACCTTGAATGATTCCCAGAGACTTGTCTTGTTTTGGTATTCTGAACAAATATTTCTGAGCTTTTCTAAATGAATTCCTGAACTGAGAAGCTCAAGAACAAAGAGGCCTCTGGAGCAGTAAAATTCATCGTCGGCCTCCAAGTGGCTGAGGATCCATCCCCATGAGAGCAGCAATGAACAGAAACGGGCACAGCTTTGTGGCTCCCCCAGCTCTGGGATGGGCCTGGGCCTGGAGCAGGAGCAGCTCTTGAGGACCCCAAGGCTGGGGCTCTTGTGCTGCCCAGGGCAGATGGGATGGCAGCAGGGGCTGCAGAGCTCTCAGCACCTCAGCCCGAGGGGAGCCGGGCAGCCAGGGAGCCTCCTTTGGCCTTGGCCAAGCCCCTTCCCCCATGGCTGGGGCTGAGCTCTGTGGCAGCTGCAGCTGCTGCTGTGCCCTTGCCAGGGGCTGAGGCCGTGGGGCAGTGCCCAGAGCAGCCTGGCCTGAGCAGAGCTGTGGGGCCAGAGCCAACTGGGCTGGGCTGGGGAGAGGCCCTTGGTGCTGCCCAGAGCTCAGGGTAGCTGGCAGAGCTTGCAGGGAGCTGGGCTGGGCCCAGAGAGCCTGGCCCAGAAACCATCAGTGCCCATCTCAGCCTGGCTGAGCGTGCAGGGGCAGGACTCAGGCCAGGCCTTGTGGGGCAGGGCCAGCGCCTGTGCAAGGCATTGCAAACAGGCAAGTGGTCCAGAGAGGAGGCTGCTCTATGCCCTTGGTGGCATGGACAGAGCAGGGAGGGGGCTCAGGACATTTGCCAGCACCAGCCTCTTTGCCCAGCCCTTGGCAGCTGTGGCTGCTGAGCCCAGCTTTGGCCTGGGCTGAGTTTGGCTGTGGCCCGGCTCCATCCTCCTGCAGGGCTCAGGGCCTGTTCCTGGCCATGGCCAGCCTGGCTGCCTCTCTGCTGGCCAGAGGCCGGCAAAGCCCAGGGCAGGGCTGTCTGTGCAGCCCCACAGGTGCCACGGGCTCTGCAGGAGCTGGCAGAGGCTGCCCAGCAGGGAGGCCATGGGGCACACCTCAGGGCACAAGTGGCACTGCCTGTTCATGGGCACACAACTGATGTCTGCCTGGAAAGGGGCACAGGTTTTAACACCACTGGTCTCATAATATACAAGCATATTTTTATTATCTAGGTCATTTAAATACTTTTAAGAAATGGCAAATTTTTCCCGCCAGGAACAGGAATTTCCTGGATCTAGTGGATCCTTTTAGTGATGGCAGGAGAAGAAATACTGATCTTCCCCTCTGCCTTTGCCATCAATATTCAGTCTAATATTTCATGACACTCCTTCTTTCAGATGTTTCCAGGTCTCCTGGATAAATGGCCATGTCGAAGGACATCTCTTCACTTGACCAGCTGGATCTATTTCCCTTCCATTTCTCTCAGATTTCCTCCTCCAGATGCTTTCTGGTCATTTGAGTGCCTCGCAACTGACTGGGTTCATGCTTTGAACTTCAGGATATTCCTCAATATTTCTGAAATTGAAATAAATATCACATTACTCAAAATCCTAATTAAATTCATAACTATCCTAGAATTACCTTTTCTATGTCTTTGTCTAAAACTCTTCCTGTACAGAAATCCCTGGGGGATGGTGGACATGGCAGAAGCTGCTGAGACATCAAAGAGAGCTGAGGGAAAGCTGTGATGGTTATTAAACTGTTCTAATGTTCAACTTGTGTTTGTTGGCAAGAAACCTTTCTGTGCCTCTGAGTGTCAGCAGGCCCTGAGCCCAAAGGACACAAACCTGATGAGTTGTGGTTCCCACTGCAAGGGCTGCACTTGAACCTTGGCTCTGCACAGGAGAGCTCTTCATCCCCTTTCTTTTTCTCCCTCTGGGCATGGAGGGAGCTCCTGACTTCAGTGTGTGACTCATGTGTGCAAAGAGCAAATCTGGGCAGAATTGGGGCAGGGAGGGTTTGGGGGGACCTTGGGATCTGTGCTGGGCACAGAAGGTGTTTTCCATTGCTCTGAGACTGTCTGCTGTGCAAAGTGGATTTAATATCCAGCAGAGGAATGACTTTTGCATTTGATGGAGCTGTGCCTTCCCTTGGCTTTGTTGGCTGGCAAGAAATGAACATCCCTCTGTGTCTTGGGCAGCTCCTTCTCCAAGGAAAGCAGGTGGGAGTTGGAGCCAAGGAGCTGAAAGCTGCAGGTGCAGCCTGGGCTGGAGGGAGCTCAGATTTGCACAAGGCTGCTCTGAGTGCCAGGGCTTGGATGGGGGAAATGGTGGGGTGGGGGTAGGGACAGAGTCGGATTGATTGTCAGCCATGGAGGGTCTTGATTTTCATATCTATTCAAACTGCATGATGAGGTACTTGGATTCTGTGTCAACTGGACATTGTTATTAACAAAGGAAAAAAAAATGGAAACAGGACCTAAAAAATGTTTTCTCAGTGTCTTTTTAAATAGAACATATTCAGTTGAATGCACTTTTGAAATCTCTGTCAGTAACTACCAAAGATTAGGAAACTGAAATCAAATGATTCCCAGAGTCTTTGGTTGTTAAGGTGTTCTGAATGTTAATGAGCCCTGAGACATTGAATTCCTGCACTCAAGAGCTCAAGGCTGAACAAGCCTCTGGAGCAGGAAAATTCAGCAGCAGCCTCCAAGGTGCTGAGGATGTCAGCAGCCCCCACTGAGGCCATCCCTGCCCAGAGACCGTGGGGGAATGGGCAGACAAGGAGAGCGTCCCTGGGGCTGGGGCAGCACAACTCAGAGGCACCAGCGGCTCCAGCTGGGCAATGGAGTGTGGAATGTGGCTGGGAAAGCCCTGCCTGGGCTGGGCCAAGCAGGACAGACCAGCTCCAACCCCCATTCCCCAAACAATTATTTCAGTGAGACATTTAAAAGGAATTACAGATGTTTGTGTTCTCTGAATTGGACACACTGCAGAAATACCAACAAGAAAATCTGAGGAGCTCAAAACAACAAAACAGACTTTACTGGCAATTTTAGAAAATTAGAGAAACTTGGCAAATAGTTTAATATAGCATTCAATCAATTAAAAAAATATTTTACATTAACTTGGCCCATTCAACTTCACAAAATCTAAGCCTATTCAATGTAATTTTAATCAAAATTTGCAAGAAGAGGGAATTAGAAGAAGACACAGAAAGAGAGAAAGAAACAAAAAAAAATTAGAGAAGCACACACATACCTACCAACCCCTGGAGTCCAGCTGTGTTCAGATGAAAAATGCAAGAGGAGATAGGGTCAAGATGTGTGCTTGCCTTGTGGTCAGCCTTAAATAGCCCTTGGTCTCCCTGGGCCCTTCCCTCAGGTGGGGCTTGGGCTCATTTGTTCCCTCAGGAGCTGGGCTGGGGCTGCAGAGATGGCTGTGGAGCATCCCTCAGGGATGTGACAAATCCCTCTGTGTGATGTCATACTGACACTGTAATGTCACAGCACACACTCTGACATCACAGCCTGCTTTGTGATGTCATCCAGCCATGCCATGATGTCACAGCCAGATCTGTGATGTCACACAGCCACCTCTATGACATTGTAGCTGCTCAGTGACCTCTCACTAAAAACTCTGTGATGTCACAGCCCAATCTGTGACCTCACATAGCCCACTCTGTACTGTCACACAGCCCCTTGCTGACATCCCAGCTGCTCTGTGCCTCTATGACACAGCCACAGAGGAGCTGCTGTGACACAGCCCCCTCGGGGCCATCCCACAGCCCCTGACTGTGCTGCGCCCCTGTGAGCTCTGTCTGTGCCCTGCTGGTGTCCCTGAGGGGCCCTGGCAGTGCCCCAGCCCTGCTGGGCTGTGCACAGGAGCTGCTCCTGGCCAGAGCTGTCTCTCTGCAGCGCTGCCCTTGCCAGGAGCTGCCTCTGGGCCAGGAGCCCGGCCCAGCTCAGCAGCACAGACAGAGCACAGGGACTTTAATGACCCTCTGGGGCTCTGGTGCTCTTTGCATCAGACCCAGTCCCTCAGAGTGGGCTCAAAGAACTTCTCAAGAGCTAAAAGTGAGATTGAAATACTGAAGTTTCTTGTACTTTAAATAGATCCCTGTGAGGGACAGGACTGAGAAAGTGTCCCCAGGTTCCAGGTAGAGCAGAACAGTGAAGGCAGTGATGACAGGTGGGGACAAGCAAGGGAAAGGTGTCTCTGCTGCTGAGCAAACCTGCGCCTCTGTCCCTGCAGGCTGTCGGCATCCCCTGGCTGCCCCACCTGCCTGGGCCCTTCCTTTGCTGACAGCTCTGCCTCCTGCCTGCCTCTGCCTGCCCACACAAAGCCTTGGGCTGCTCCAGGCTGCTGCTGGGGATGTGCAGCACCAAAGCCCTGCCCTGGGAGGGAAATTCCTTTCTCCTTCTGACCAATCGTGATCTCCTCAGTGGAAATTTACATTAAGTTTTTCCATTTTTCTCCCTCTTTACTATTATATTAAAAAGATCCACCATCTCTGAAACCTCCCTTCAATCCCTCCCAGGGCTCTCCTCTGCTGTCCTCAGTCCCGATCCCACTGAGCACAGAGCTCCTCTGTCCCTTTACAGTGCTCGTGTGCTTGAGGCCAGGGTGCCTGGACAAGAAGGACGGTTCTTTTCTACAGGAAGGAAACCACAGAGCCCCAGAGTTTTGAAGGCCGATCAGAGGCAGCCTCAAGGAGGCCAAGGCCAGCCAGACCTGTTTGTCTTCAGAGTTTTTGTCTGGGAGCAATCCTTGGATAGACAGAGTTTGGGAGGCCAAATCCTAGTTTTTTCCATGAGCGCCTGGACAAGAAGGACAGTTCTTTTCCATAGAAGGAAAGGGCAGAGCCCCAGTGTTTTACAGGCAGGTGAGAGCTGGCCCTCAGGAAGCCAAGGGAACCTAGACAGTCCTGGCAGCTTTTGTCTGGGACCTATCCTTGGATATAAGGAATTTTGGAGGCAGATTCCCAATTTTGGCCAGAGACGCCTGCATCGAAAGATGTTTTTTTCAATGGAAAGAAAAGCACATCCCTCCAGTGTTTTGAAGGCAGATGAGAGGTGGCCCCCAAGATGCCAAGGCCATCCAGAGGAGTCTGTTCTGGCAGGTTTTAGATAGAAAGAATCTTTGGATTTAATCAAATATAGAGGTAAAATCCTAATTTTGGCCATGAACACCTGGAGGAAAAGGAGAGTTCTTTCCCACAGGAAGGAAAGCACTGAACTCCAGAGTTTTAAGGGCAGATGAGAAGCAACCTTCAACATGCAAGGTCAGCTGGACCAGTCAGGCCAAGCCCAACAAGACCTCCTTGGTGCCCTGCAGCACCACAATTGTCCCTTGGTTCCATAAGCCCCCATAGAATCCAAACAGATCTTTGTTTACATGAGGCCCAGTGACACCACAAGCAGTGGTCTTGGTTTGGAAGATGTGGGAATATGCTCTGAGCCCAGTGCCCATGGTGCTGGTCTCTTCCACCCGAATTTTCTTGATGAATTTGCAAACCAGCTGTAGGAAAAGGGCAGGAAGCCAGGAATATTGCAGGGAATGCTCCAAGTGCGGTGTCAGCAGGCCCAGCCCAGGTGGGGATGGCTGTAGGTACCTGCGCTGTTCTGCAGAAGAGGCCACGGGCGGGGTCCTGCTCCTGCGTGCGCTGCAGGGCTGCACCTGGCAAAGAGCGAGCGCAGCCAGAGCTGAGGGGCTGCGGGAGAGGCCGGAGAACACAGCCCAGCCCTGCGCTGCCCAGGCAGGGAGAGCCCCGGGATGCCTCAGGGGATGGAGCACGGCCCCTGCGGGGTGTCTGCCCGGCCCCTCTTCCGTCCTGTCCATGGGCATGGGATGGGATTGGGTGGGATGGGATAAAATGGGGTGGGATGGAATGGTGCCAAGTTGGCTGCGGGCACCAACCCTGTGGGCCCGCTCTGCCACTCACCCTCCTGTGGCAGCTCAAACGGCACCACTGCTTTGGTTTGATGTCCTGGGGCAGCTCCAGGGCCTTCTTCCTCCTCTTCCCCCCAGGCCCCCTTGGGTGCTTTCAGGGGTCTCTGCTCCATGATAATGACTGGTTTTGTCCTGGGGCTGCCCCCAGCCCAGCCAAAGTGGCCCAGCTTGGAAGGAATGCCTGGCCCCAGGTGTCTAAATTAGCCTAACAGGATCTTTAGGAAGGGCTCAGACCATCAGCAAACACTGCCCGGCTCTGCGGGCTCAGTCCTATCCCCATATCTTTCCCTGAGAGCATTTGAATTTCTTAATGAGAATCATTTGAAGGGAGGGGATTTACATTTTCCATTTCAGAGAAGCCTTCCGCCTTCATTAGCAGACACCTCTCTTA